>NW_026968254.1:1114431-1315884 GCF_028390025.1 Pseudophryne corroboree | reverse complement strand
ATTGTGCCCCTCCCCCATATATATATATAAAAAAAAAACTATATTTGCGTGAGCGCTCCGGACGGGATGGGGGGGGGCGTGACATCGCAAAAATGGGTATGGTCTCCATAAAATGGGCGTAGCCTTGCAGGCAAAGACTACCTTACACCCCAGTTCTTGACCCTGCACCAACAGACCTCGGCCACCACAGGGAAAAAAGTACAGTAATTTCCACCATGTTAAGCCCCACACATTAATGCCCTTTGGAACATATTATGTCACTCACCACAATATCTGTGATACACTATGCCCTACAGTAAAGCTTCTAATTACTTTTACAAAAACTGCTCAATGCCAAGAGTTTCACGTGCTGGGTGTCATGCTCATTGCCAGGGGTTTCACTCTCTGGGTGTCATGCTCATTGCCAGGGGGAACGCAGTAGGAGGTGTTATATAGTAAGCACCACTATGGCATAGTATATAGCATTATATATATTGTGAGCACTGGTGATGTTGAGTGCAGTAGAGCTGCTGCTGGGTAATTACAATTTACTACAACCACCAATATATTCTACTGCACTATATATATGCAAAGCTAATTCTGCTGGGTAATTACAATTGACTACAACCACCAATATATTCTGCTGCACTATATCTATATTTGCAAAGCTAATTCTGCTGGGTAATTACAATTGACTACAACCACCAATATATTCTGCTGCACTATATCTATATATGAAAAGCTAATTCTGCTGAGTAATTACAATTGACTACAACCACCAATATATTCTGCTGCACTATATCTATATATGCAAAGCTAATTCTGCTGGGTAATGCAAATTGAAACAATATTGCATAGTATGTGATTTTTAAGTACTTTTTTCAAGTTTTGAATGATATAGACCCAGTTTAATCTTTGTGGAATGCCTGGTTGTTGTTTTTAAGGTAATTTATTGCCTGGCATTTGAGGGGGTGGGGTGTGGTTACAGATTTCAATTATTGGTTTCACTTGTAATAGTCTTCTACTTAAGTCCAATGGTGTAGGCTGTGCAAAGCCGTTTGGCTGTGCATTTATTGATCCAAGCGTGCATTTTTATCAAAGCGTGATAAAATTGACACATAACAGCAGCGTTCAATCAGCGTTAATTTATCTTCAGCTGGTATCGATTGTGAATTGACGTTTCTTCTCTTCTTGTCACCTACAGGTAATTACAATTGACTACAACCACCAATATATTCTGCTGCACTATATATATATATGCAAAGCTAATTCTGCTGGGTAATGCAAATTGAAACATTATTGCATAGTATGTGATTTTTAAGTACTTTTTTAAAGTTTTGAATGATATAGACCCAGTTTAATCTTTGTGGAATGCCTGGTTGTTGTTTTTAAGGTAATTTATTGCCTGGCATTTGAGGGGGTGGGGTGTGGTTACAGATTTCAATTATTGGTTTCACTTGTAATAGTCTTCTACTTAAGTCCAATGGTGTAGGCTGTGCAAAGCCGTTTGGCTGTGCATTTATTGATCTAAGCGTGCATTTTTATCAAAGCGTGATAAAATTGACACATAACAGCAGCGTTCAATCAGCGTTAATTTATCTTCAGCTGATATCGATTGTGAATTGACGTTTCTTCTCTTCTTGTCACCTACAGGTAATTACAATTGACTACAACCACCAATATATTCTGCTGCACTATATCTATATATGCAAAGCTAATTCTGCTGGGTTATGCAAATTGAAACATTATTGCATAGTATGTGATTTTGAAGTACTTTTTTAAAGTTTTGAATGATATAGACCCAGTTTAATCTTTGTGGAATGCCTGGTTGTTGTTTTTAAGGTAATTTATTGCCTGGCATTTGAGGGGGTGGGGTGTGGTTACAGATTTCAATTATTGGTTTCACTTGTAATAGTCTTCTACTTAAGTCCAATGGTGTAGGCTGTGCAAAGCCATTTGGCTGTGCATTTATTGATCTAACCTTTCCTGTTACCCCACTTTCATTCACCTCTGCCCCATGGTCCTGCTACCCCACAACTCAGCCCTGCTCCCTCTCTCCCTTCCCTGTCACCTCCCCACACCCCCATCCACATCACACTGACCTCCCTCCCTGCCCACCTCCTGCAGTTTCCCCTCCTAGCTCAGGCACCCGTACCATCACTACTCTCTCATCATCCCTGCCCTCAAAGTTAATCCCACCTCATCGCTACAGCAACCCTGAAAATCTAATTCACATCTCTCCCACAAACTCATACCCCCTATCCTGTGCCCTCTGGAATGCCAGATCTGTTTGTAACAAACTGGTCCCCACTCATGACCTTTTCATTTCCAACTCCCTACACCTACTAGCCATTACTGAAACTTGGATTATGCCCTCTGACACTACTTCTGCTGCTGCTCTCTCTGCTGGGGGCCTTACATTCACACACACACCCCGACCTGGGGGTCGCCATGGGGGTGGTGTTGGGGTCCTTTTACCTTCTAGTTACTCCTACCAACTCATACCACCAGAACCATCCCTTATATTCTCTACATTTGAGGTCCACGCCATATGCCTCTTCCAACCAGTCCATCTTAGAGTAGCTGTCATTTACCGCCCCCCTGGCACTGCTTCCAAATTCATCGACAACTTTGCTTCCTGGCTTCCTCACTTCCTCTCTTCTGACATTCCCACCATTATCCTAGGCGATTTCAACATCCCTATTGACATCCCCACACAATCCCCTGCCTCTAAACTCCTTAACCTCACCTCTTCACTTGGTCTCTCCCAGTGGACCTCCTCACCCTCCCATGTGAATGGGAGCTCACTGGATCTGGTCTTCACTCACCGCTGTGATATTTCTGATTTTTCCAACTCCCCATTTCCCCTCTCTGACCACCACCTGCTCTCCTTCAACCTATCTCTCTCGACTTCCCCATCTCTACCTCCTAAGGCTACCATCACTAAGCGTAACATTGAAGCTATTGACACCACATTCCTTTCCTCCCTGTTTGACTCACTTCTCTCTCCTATTCTCTCTCTCTCATGCCCTGAACAAGCCACTTCCACATACAATGCTTCCCTTACTTCTGCTCTTGACTCTGTTGCTCCACCAACCACTATTCACCCTTGCAAATTAACACCTCAACCCTGGCACACCAAATGCACCAGATATCTGCAAAAATGCTCATGTACTGCTGAGCGACACTGGAGGAAATCACGCTCTAAGGCAGACTTCCTCCATTTCAAACTTATGCTCTCATCCTTCAGTGCTGCCCTTTCTCTTGCTAAACAGTCATACTTCAAGAACCTCATCTCCTCCCAGTCTTCCAACCCCCGGCGCCTCTTTGCCACTCTCAACTCACTCCTCTGCCCACCTCCACCTCGTCTCCCTTCCTCACTCTCTGCTCTTGACTTTGCCACTTACTTCACATCCAAAATTGACTCCATACGTCAGGACATCACATCACACCAGACTATCAGTAACCAGCCTTCTCCCATCCCTTACCAACCCTCCCCATCCCTCGCACCAACTCTGTCATCTTTCTCCCATGCATCTGGAGAGGAAGTCATGGCCCTCATTCGTTCCTGTCCCCTCACCACCTCCCCACTTGACCCTATCCCCTCCCGCCTCCTTTGCCACCTCTCTTCTTCTGCTTGTTCCCATCTTTCCCACCTTCTCAATCTCTCCCTCTCACCAGGCACTGTCCCCTCTGCCTTCAAGCACGCTCTCATCTCTCCTATTCTTAAAAAACCTACCCTTGATCCAAACACTCTCTCCAACTACCGACCCATCTCTCTCCTCCCTTTTGCCTCCAAACTCCTTGAGCGTATTGTCTACAACCGCCTTACTTCCTTTCTTTCCTCACACTCACTGCTTGACCCATTCCAGTCTGGCTTCCGTCCTCTCCACTCCACTGAAACTGCCCTTACAAAAGTATGCAATGACCTCCATGCTGCTAAATCTAAGGGACACTACTCTCTACTTATTCTACTTGATCTCTCTGCTGCTTTTGACACTGTGGACCATCCTCTCCTACTGCAAATCCTTCACTCCATTGGTCTGCGTAACACTGCCCTCTCTTGGTTGTCGTCCTACCTTTCTGACCGTTCATTCTCTGTCTCCTCTCATGACTCCACCTCCCCCTCACTTCCACTAACTGTAGGGGTACCCCAAGGTTCTGTCCTTGGTCCTCTTCTCTTCTCTTCTCTCTCTATACGTCCTCACTAGGTAAGCTCATTAGTTCTTTTGGTTTCCAATATCATCTCTATGCTGATGACACTCAAATCTATCTTTCCTCTCCAGACCTCTCCCCTACTCTCCTCACTCGTATCTCCAACTGTCTCTCTGCTATCTCTTCCTGGATGTCCCAGCGCTTTCTTAAACTTAACATGTCTAAGACCGAGCTGATCATCTTCCCTCCCTCCCGCATAATCTCACCTCCTACAATCTCATTATCTATTGATGGCACTACTATCTCCTCTACCCCCCAAGCGCGCTGTCTTGGAGTAATCCTTGACTCCTCCCTCTCCTTCAAACCACACATTCAGCACCTCTCACAAACCTGCCGTTTTCATCTAAAAAATATTTCCAGGATCAGACCCTTTCTGACCCAGGATGCTACTAAGACTCTTATCCACTCACTGGTCATCTCCAGACTGGACTGCTGTAATCTCTTCCTGACTGGCATTCCTGACAAATACCTCTCTCCACTCCAATCTATCCTCAATGCTGCTGCCCGGCTCATTTTCCTCACCAAACGCACTACGTCCACCTCTCCTCTCTTACTAGTCCTTCACTGGCTCCCCTTCCCTTTCAGAATCCATTTCAAGCTTCTCACACTTGCTTACAAAGCCCTCACCCACTCCTCTCCCATCTACATCTCTGATCTTATCTCGCTTTACACTCCCACCCATCCTCTTCGCTCTGCTAATGCACACCGACTCTCCTGCCTACGGATTACTTCCTCCCACTCCTACCTCCAAGATTTTTCACGTGCTGCACCACTTCTCTGGAATTCCCTACCTCTCCCCCTCAGACTCTCCACCTCTCTACAAAACTTCAAACGGGCTCTCAAGACCCACTTCTTCACCAAACCCAGCCAAATCTCATCCTAAACCTCTGTTCCATGCTCTCTATGTACCCCATCTGTCTCACCCCTGTCTGTCTACCCCTCCCTTTTAGAATGTAAGCTCTCACGAGCAGGGCCCTCTTCCCTCATGTGCTTACTCTTTTCTTACTTTAATAATCTTCAGCTGCACCAAATCCAGCAGTCTTCTGCCACCTGATACTTATTCCAGTGTCATCTGCTGATGTAGCTATGTTTATTTACCCTGTACTTGTCCTATATTGTCGTCAACTGTAAGTTGCTGTTTTCCTGTTTGATTATTTGTTTATGTACTCTGTAATTGGGCACTGCGGAACCCTTGTGGCGCCATATAAATAAAGGATAATAATAATAATAAATAATATAATATATAGCAGTACGGTACAGTAGGCCACTGCTCTACCTACCTCTGTGTCGTCAAGTATACTATCCATCCATACCTGTGGTGCATTTTAGAAAAAAACATGTCTCGGCAGAGCAATCTATAAATCCATAATTTTTCAGACAGCAACAGTGGGTATTGTAATAGTCACCCAATCCATCACTTTTATAGGGTTACATGCACCCACATGCTACAGCCTGTCTCAATAATTTTACTGTCACGCTGTGTGTGTTTGTGTTTTTATTTGGGTATTTTTTGTTGTTGTAGAACTACAGGTACCAGCAAGCCCGTTATTTCCCCGCCTGCTGGTACTTGAGGTTCTCCAAGTACCAGCAAGCGGGGGAGGCTTGCTGGGCCTTGTAGTTCCACAACGAAAAAACAATATTCTTTTTTTACACACATGGCTATCAGCCCGGCACCCACCACCCAGGGGTGCTGGGGACAGCCTCGGGCTTCACCCCTGGCCCTTGGGTGCCTCGAGGGGAGGAACCTCTTGATTTAAGGGGTCCCCACTCCTCCAGGGAACCCCGGCCAGGGGTGACTAGTTGGAGGGGTAATGCCTGGGCCGCAGGGACCTACATAAAAGTGTCCCCCGGCTGTGGCATTATCTCTCTGGCTAGTGGAGCCCGGTGCTGGTTTTAAAAATATGGGGGACCCCTACATCTATTGTCCCACGTATTTTTGGAACCTGGACCGGTCTAAGAGCCCGGTGCTGGTTGTCTAAATACGGGGAACCCCTGTCCAATTTTTCCCCCAGTATTTAAATAACCAGGACCGGCTCAAAGAGCCCGAGGCTGGTTATACTAAGGAGGGGGGACCTCACGCATTTTTTTTAACCCATTCAGACCCTTCTCCTTTAAGTTAATGGAAGCCCTGGACAACAAAATTGCATTCATGTCCTCCTCCCTCACCCTTCCCAGTCCCAAACACTCATTTTTTTTTTCTTTAAAAATTTATAATATATAACGAGAACAATGAGCAGGCAGGCAGCGGGCATTGGCGGCATCGGACTGAGATAGAAATTAGTGGTGGAGGGCTGGGTCAGTTGATTGTGGGTGAGTTTGTAAGCCATTGGCGGTGGCAGCGGGTATCGGCTCAGAGGCAGTAGCGGGCATTGGCTAAGGGTCATCGGCAGGATTCGGCGGACATTATGGCTGTAGTGCCTCACTAGCCACTGACCTCACCGCACGCCACTGTGGGACAGACGTAACATGCAGAGAGAGGTAGATTTGGGAGGGGGAATGTCCTAGCATAACTGTTAATTGCAGTGTAATACTGTAATTCAGCTGTGCAGCATTTGTGGCTAAATGTCAAAGAAGCCAGTATTTACCCTGCATGCAAAACAATAAATGTATTTGAACATACCTCCCAACTATCCCAATTTTTGCAGGACAGTCACTTTTTTGGGGAATGTCCAGCTAACCCAAACAACCCCCCCCCCCCCTTCCCATGGGGAAGGGGGGGGGGGTGGAAGGCTCCCTGTAGTTTGTTGCTCTGCAAATATGCAAATTGTGGGTAATTCAGACCTGATCGCTAGGGTGTGTTTTTTGCATCCCTGTAATCAGGTAGTTGCCGCCTACAGCGGAAGGGAAAATTTGCTGTGCAGGTGTGTGATCACATGTGCACAAGAGCTGCACAGCTCAGCACTTACTCAGCCATTGAGGTGACGTCACAAATCCTCCCACAAAACGCCGGGTCCCTCCAGTGTTTTTCCGGACACTCCCTAGAAACATTCAGTTGCCACCCACACAAACACCCTCTTCTTGTCAATCTTCTTGTGATCTCCGGACCGTCGCACTTACGCATTGTGGCGCATACGCATGTGCAGTGCAAACCAGATTGCCCGCTGGGTGAAAATAAATTGAAGCGATCTGGTCTGAATAAGCCTCAATCTCTATTCACGGGAGACAGAGGGGCTGGGGCATGGCCAGCAGCTCACAGAGCACCTATAATGACAAAAATGGGAGACATGGCTCATGATCGCGATATACCTGCGAAGGTACGCCCTCTACTGATTGACAGGCAGAGGCATTCGTATTTTCTGCGGGGCACCCGGAGAAAATGTAGGCACACGCACAGGATGGACCCTGCGTATATGCCCCCATCCTCTTCATAGTTTTTGCGGTTGGAACGCGTATTACGATCCAAACTGAATTAGGCCCTATGTCTTATATACACGAGCAGTGTGAAAACATCAATCGATGGGGGTAATTCCAAGTTGATCGCAGCAGGAATTTTGTTAGCAGTTGGGCAAAACCATGTGTACTGCAGGGGAGGCAGATATAACATGTGCAGAAAGAGTTAGATTTGGGTGAGTTATTTTGTTTCTGTGCAGGGTAAATACTGACTGCTTTATTTTTACACTGCAAATTAGATTGCAGATTGAACACACCACACCCAAATCTAACTCTCTCTGCACATGTTAAATCTGCCTTCCCTGCAGTGCACATAGGTGGTCATTCCGAGTTGTTCGCTCTGTAATTTTCTTCGCATCGCAGCGATTTTCCGCTTAGTGCGCATGCGCAATGTTCACACTGCGACTGCGCCAAGTAAATTTGCTATGCAGTTAGGAATATTACTCACGTTTTTTTCATCGTTCTGGTGATCGTAATGTGATTGACAGGAAGTGGGTGTTTCTGGGCGGAAACAGGCCGTTTTAGGGGCGTGTGGGAAAAAATGCTACCGTTTCTGGGAAAAACGCGGGAGTGGCTGGAGAAACGGAGGAGTGTCTGGGCGAACGCTGGGTGTGTTTGTGACGTCAAACCAGGAACGACAAGCACTGAACTGATCGCACTGGCAGAGTAAGTCTCGAGCTACTCAGAAACTGCACAGAGATGTCTTATCGCAATATTGCAAATCTTTCGTTCGCAATTTTAAGATGCTAAGATTCACTCCCAGTAGGCGGCAGCTTAGCGTGTGCAATGTTGCTAAAAGCAGCTTGCGAGCGAACAACTCGGAATGAGGGCCATGGGGGGTAATTCTGAGTTGATCGCAGCAGGATTTTTGTTAGCAGTTGGGCAAAACCATGTGCACTGCATTTACGAACAGATGATTTTTTATATAAATTTTAAAATGTTAGTAAATGTGTGTTTTTTTTTCAACCTGGAAGCCCAATATCGATTAAGATCGATCTTAAATAGACCCCTGGGTTTTAAGCATAACCATGGTTGAGTCCAATGGTTAATTCACATTGACCGAAGTTCTAATTAAGTCACCTGTGCTCAAGCATGATATCCTTAAAATCTGGATTGCAATGACAGCATTTTGGAACTATGCCTAAGGGTTTAATTTTTACATTTATCCACTGACAATAAATCTACCTACAATATCCCTGTAACTGTTATGATTACAGTATTTCACTAAATAATTTAATTTGCTGAACCTTCTGTAAAAAGAAATATTAAGCTGCTGTGATTCCCAGATGCAGCAAATTTGTTAGCTAGTGGGCAAAACCATGTGCACTGCAGGGTTGGGGGGGGGGCAGATATAACATTTGCAGAGAGATTTAGGTGGGTTATATTGTTTGTGTGCAGGGTAAATACTGGCTGTTTTGTTTTTACACTGCAATTTAGATTTCAGTTTGAACACACCGCACCAAAATCTAACTCTCTCTGCACATATTATACACCCCCCCCCCCCCCTGCAGTGTACATGGTTTTAGCTAATAAATTTGCTGCTGTGATCAGATCTGAGTTAAGCCCTATGTATTTGGCACTGGCAAAGGGTTAGAGGCCTTGCTGTAGAGCTCACACCTTTCTTATCATGCATTGTAATATTTCCTATGTCCTGATGTTGTGCTCTCTGCTCCATCCAAGTAAACAGCAATGTAGCATGGCTATCAAAGAGCGTGAAGATTGCAGATTTCCTGGGATTAATGCTAAGGAATGCTATTCCAGAGGCTGCTGCTTTAATTCAAGTGTCACTGGGGTTAAATGGTGTTTTTACCTTAAAAACACAGGTAGAGTATATAGTACAGTGGTAAAGTGGGAGCATGTAGTGCTATTGATTACAGATTTGATGGAGCTTAAACATGGATAAGGTCCATGGCTCTAAGAGTTTATCTTGTGTATCCTTTATTCTTAGTCATGGTCAGATAAGATTAGAAAATACCATTCAAGTGGAAATTTCCTGTTAGCTGTTTTTCAGTTTGCTCAACTGTCTGATTAACTGGTCCTAAAAAAGGACCAAAGGAGCTAAATTGCCCTGTGATCTAGCTAAATTGCCCCAGTTAAAAAAAAAAAAAAACTAAGCTGCTGTAATTCCTGGATGTTTCCTTACTGCATCAACAGGAAGTGACAAGAAACAATGTAATGTGGAACCGTACAGCAGAAGGGATTGCGGCTACCCCACAATAAGTGCAGCGGAATGTAAGAAGAGGAATTGTTGCTTTGACTGCAGCATTCCCGGGGTTAACTGGTGTTTCTTCAAGTCACAAGGTATGGAGCTGCTGTATAGTTACTCGCAAGTCAGTAGTTGTATGATGCTCACACCTGTTAAACTGGATACACACAGAATGCCCTACACAGGGGGTGAAATGAGCGCCCCCCCCACCCCCCGTACGCTCAGCACACATCACGCTGTGCTGAGCGGGGGCAGAGATGTGTGCTGAGCAGTTCGCTCAGCACACATCTCTCCCCAAAATCGGGCCGTGAATACGGACCTTTAAACTGGATCCACACTTAGATTATCTGTCCAATTTTTTTTTTCTAGTTGAAACAAAATTATGCTAATATGTGGCAGCAAATGACAATTGACCATTTGCTCACAAACACTGGAAAACATCCAAAAATGGTCATTTAGATAAATTGGTTAAATCCATTTCATTTAGCTAATTTATCCAAACTACCTTTATTGTATCTTTGTGGGTGAATGATGTGTGGGTTAGTGTTGAGGGTGGTGGAGGAGATGGGTAATAGGCACAGCAGGGTGTGGACAGTCAAATAGTGTGCTTAGAGGTTCAGAGTCATTGTATGAGACTCTGGCAACAGTGACTTGATGAGTCTGGTGTCCATAGGGTGGGACGCATTAACCTTTTTATGCTATTGAAATAGTTCTCCTCCTGACCGACGCAGTTCCTTGCTCCGAGGTTGGTGTATTGTCCTGTTGCAGCGCCTCTCCACTGTGGTCACAGTGAGCTGTGTGGTGTTGCTGGCGCATGCCAATCTCCCCCCAACCTCCCTCTTGCATTTCAGACCTACGTACACATGATGGGATCTTGTATGATATGCGCGTGTGCTGTAGAGATGAAAGTGGGGGTGAGGAGGCAGATCGTGAGATGGGGAAACTTTGTGGACTGTTAGCGAAGGGGAGCACTGGGCAATCTGAGTTGCAAAGAGGGCAGCAGAAGAGGTTATTGCATGTGCACTGGTGACAGGTCCATCCTTGGTGGCCAGCCTCAGTGGTAAAGGGGTACATGAGCTAGTGTCCCTTGGCCAGCCATGTACCATGGCCACCTCCCTACCTCCTATATATTCTCCCTGATCTGTCACTTTGTTACGGTCTGCTGCTGGCACTGGTGTATCGTCCTGCCGATGCCGTCTCCGCCCATTGCTGTGACTTCCCCCAGAGTTAGCCACACAGAGTGACAGATCTGGGAAAATATATAGGAGATCATTACTTTCACTTGCAGCCTACCTTATTTTTTGCAGCCTAGCATGCTCCTGACCCCTTCTCTCACTAATACTTATACAACATTCATGAACTCATCTTAAGGTTTCTTTATTATTCAGTCACACTGTCTTGGATCCAAACCATTTCCTGTGGCATTGCAGTCAAACAATTGAGCTATTTACCCTTGCATAGAAAGGTATAATCTAAGCTAGAGAATTCTATTTGGAGCTCACCTTGTACTTTGTGAAGAAATAATCAGCTTTGTGGCTGAGCAGATATATGGAGTGTGTGGCTGCACACTGCATAGATCTGCTGAGTTGCAATGCTAATAATTTTTTTTTTGCAAAGTACCAATAGCTTCATTGTGAAGGTGGAAAGAAGGGTGTTACGGCATGGAATGTACAAACTGCGAGACCCTGCTGGTAGCGCCTTTGTCTATTTAGTAGGAAGGGCACGTAACAGCCGTGGGGCAATGGAGGAAGCCCCTTTAGGGCTGGAGCCCGGCGGCAACTGACTCCGTTGTCTCTGGCAGTTCCGCCCCTGGACTAGAGGAATGGTCAAGAACATGGCAACATTTAATGCCAAAAAATGCAAAATCATACACGTCTCAAAAATGCAAAGGCTAACTATAATATTAAGGGCATTATAATGGCAAGAGGAAAGCTATCTAAGTATTACTATTTCAGGTGAGCAATGTAACAAAGCAATAGGAAAGGCAAGTCAAATGCTTGATTGCATAGGTTAAAGAACCAGTAGCAGAAAAAAGTAATACAGGTTGAGTATCCCATATCCAAATATTCCGAAATACGGAATATTCCGAAATACGGACTTTTTTTAGTGAGACTGAGATAGTGAAACCTTTGTGTTTTGATGGCTCAGTGTACACAAACTTTGTTTAATACTCAAAGTTATTAAAAATATTGTATTAAATGAACTTCAGACTGTGTGTATAAGGTGTATATGAAACATAAATGAATTCTGTGAATGTACACACACTTTGTTTAATGCACAAAGTTATAAAAAAATATTGGCTAAAATGACCTTCAGGCTGTGTGTATAAGGTGTATATGAAACATAAATGCCTTCTGTGCTTAGATTTAGGTCCCATCACCATAATATCTCGTTATGGTATGCAATTATTCCAAAATACAGAAAAATCCGATATCCAAAATTCCTCTGGTCCCAAGCATTTTGGATAAGGGATACTCAACCTGTAATGCCACTGTATAGGTCCTTGGTACAGCCACATTTAGAATCCTGTGTTCAGTTCCAGAAGCCATATCTCCAGAAGGCTGTAAATACATTAGGGCAACTAAAATTGTGCATGGCATGGCCTACATCACAAAACTTACCTGGAAATACTAAAAAATGTTGATGTGTATAGTTTGGAGAAGGGAAGAGGGAACATACAGTAATAGAAACATTTAAATATATAGGGAGGAATGTAATAGGGTGTGAGAATCAGAAAGTAAGAGATTTTGTGTTTTTTCCTGTTGTTTATTTTTTTTTTGTTTGATTGTTTGTTTTTAAAGTGGCAATCCTTTACATGGCAAAACCAGGTTGATATTTGCCATGTAAAGGATTGCCACCGTGGGCATGTGTAGAAGGGGCACTGCTACTGTTGGCATTATGTGTGTAAACTGCACTGATATGGTGGTTATGTGTATAAAGGGCACTGCGACTGTGGGTATTATTATTATTATTATTATTATTACATGCGGTGTAATGACAATAAGATAGTGCTACTGTGTGGCGTATTTTGATTTGGGGTGCTATTGTGTGGCCATGCCCCTTCCTTGTGATACCACACCTTCTTTTTTTAAGGAGCGCACTGTCCCTTTATTAAGTATTGGAGAGAGGGCCCAAATTAATAGTTTGCAGGGAGGCGCCAAACACCCTAGCACTGGCCCTTTGGTAGGGGACAGGATTTGCTTCTGCTTGTGCACATATGTTATGATTGCCAGCCAACAGCACTGGTTTTGCCTATAACACTAACTATAAATATTTTGAATTGGTCCTGGACCACCAATCCAAGGCACCCCTGCAAGTGTCCTGAGGCACCCCAGGGTGCAGTTTGAGAACCACTGGTCTAGTGAGTACCCAGGATAATTATTGTAGCTGGTCTGCGGGTAACAGCTCTCAGATCCACTTCTAGAAAAAATGCAGCAATGTAATTTGAGTGACAAACTGCAGAGATGAACCCTTTCTGTGACTGCTGCACAGTGATCACACAAACTCTATTCATAGGGCTGACTTCACTTAGGGGAGATGTTCTCACCCCGCAAAGAAGTGCGAGTATATACCGCACTTACGGTACCATTGGATTTACAGATATTTTCTTGCAATACACTATGGGGGTCATTCTGAGTTGATTGCTCGCTAGCAGTTTTTAGCAGCCATGCAAACGCATTGTCGCTGCCCACTGGAGAGTGTATATTCACTTTGGAGAAGTGCGAATACTTGAGTAGCAGAGCGCCTGCAAAATCGTTTCAAAATAAGACCAGCACTGTAGTTACACTTCGTGTGCGTTGATTCTAACAGCCGAGGGACGGCTTTTGATGTCACACACCCATCCAGCGAATGCCCAGCCACGTCTGCATTTCTTCTGCCACGCCTGCATTTTTCCAAGCACTCCCTGAAAACGGTCAGTTGACACCCAGAAACGCCCTCTTTCTGTCAATCTCCTTGTGGCCTGTTCTGTGATTGGAATAATCGCTAGAACTAGTGCAAAACCACAATGGACTTTGTACCCGTACGATGCGCATGCACATTACGGAGCATGCGCATGCACAGATTAGCCATTTTTTTTCAACTGATTGCTACGCAGCGAACAACGGCAGCAAGCGATCAACTCGGAATGACCCCCTATATACATAGAAACATGGATTTTTACTGCAGGAATTATGGTTAGTTTAGGGGTATCGGTTAGGGTCAACAGAGGTGTAGCTAGGGGTCCAAGCGCCCCTGGCAAAGTAAGGGACTGGCGCCCCCCCTTTCGATAAAGCATTGCAGTCCATTGGCGGTTACCATGTTGGAGCCACAGCAACTGACCCCCTCCCCCACACGCTGCCCTACATCATCGGCTGGGATTCACTGTTGGTGTGAAGCCACTGGGAACATTCTGGTAGCATTAGCAGCAGTCTGTGTCATAGATAGGGAAGGCAGAAGGTTAACTAGCTAATAGCAGTCTGTTGGCAGCAGAGGCTGGGCGGGGGGCTGAGAATGAGCCAACGCTGATCAGTGTCCAGTCTGCTCAGACAAAAATATTTTGTGATCAGGGCTGGTTCTAGACCAAAGGAGCCAATGGCAAAAATTTCCTTTGGCACCCCCCCCCCCCCACACACACACACACACATACACACACACACACACACACCAAAAAAGAACATATCCCAGTTTAACATAACGCTATGTGGTGCAAGGTGTGGAGCTGGTCACTTGTATCAGACCTCTGACATTTGCCTTTTCACCCATATTGCATACTTTTTCTTGCAGGTTGTGTCTTAATTCAAGAAGTGTTCTAAGTACTTCAGCTTAGTATCTTTACTGACCCCTCTTTACCCCACATTACATAACTGACCCCTCTATACCCTACACTACATCACTGACCTTTCTATAACCATCACTGCATTACTGACCCCTCTATTAGAGATGTGCACTTGAAATTTTTCGGGTTTTGTGTTTTGGTTTTGGGTTCGGTTCCGCGGCCGTGTTTTGGGTTCGACCGCGTTTTGGCAAAACCTCACCGAATTTTTTTTGTCGGATTCGGGTGTGTTTTGGATTCGGGTGTTTTTTTCAAAAAACACTAAAAAACTGCTTAAATCATAGAATTTGGGGGTCATTTTGATCCCAAAGTATTATTAACCTCAAAAACCATAATTTCCACTCATTTTCAGTCTATTCTGAACGCCTCACACCTCACAATATTATTTTTAGTCCTAAAATTTGCACCGAGGTCGCTGGATGACTAAGCTAAGCGACCCTAGTGGCCGACACAAACACCTGGCCCATCTAGGAGTGGCACTGCAGTGTCACGCAGGATGGCCCTTCCAAAAAACACTCCCCAAACAGCACATGACGCAAAGAAAAAAAGAGGCGCAATGAGGTAGCTGTGTGAGTAAGCTAAGCGACCCTAGCGGCCGACACAAACACCTGGCCCATCTAGGAGTGGCACTGCAGTGTCACGCAGGATGGCCCTTCCAAAAAACACTCCCCAAACAGCACATGATGCAAAGAAAAAAAGAGGCGCAATGAGGTAGCTGTGTGAGTAAGATAAGCGACCCTAGTGGCCGACACAAACACCTGGCCCATCTAGGAGTGGCACTGCAGTGTCACGCAGGATGGCCCTTCCAAAAAACACTCCCCAAACAGCACATGACGCAAAGAAAAAAAGAGGCGCAATGGGGTAGCTGTGTGAGTAAGATAAGCGACCCTAGTGGCCGACACAAACACCTGGCCCATCTAGGAGTGGCACTGCAGTGTCACGCAGGATGGCCCTTGATGGTGTAGGAGCTTCCTTTTAAATGGCAAATATATATTGATTCAAGCTTTTTCACATTAACTAAGATATTTACTGCTCCTCACTTCTTTAGGTTCGTGTTTCCTTAAAAGCTTCACAGATATGTTAAAAGCAACATTGTATTTCAAAGCATGAATTACTCATTGTTATAACGCCAGATGTATCCAAGGCCAGTCAAGCATATCGCCAAAAGTTCTGAACATCGGGGAGGATTTTGACCTGTCCTGACCTCCAGAAAGGATGTTCCGGGAAAGCTGATAATCGCAAAGCAATAAATATATTTTAATTGCAAATTGTAATCTTATTTGACAAATGACGTGTTTCAGTTTTCAAGACATACATGGTGTATTTTGATTGGCTAAATGTATTGGCACACATGAATCCTTTGTTCTTTTGCTATAAAATAAAGCCATGATGGCCCCTAAGACAGATCAACTATGAACTGCTTAGGTTACACAATGATCCTGTGTCATCTATTCATTCACTGATCTCCAACCGGTTGCTAAGGGGAACAGCATTCTGACTGATGACTGAAGAGAGTTCATAATCAGACCTGAATAGGTTAACATACCCTATCATTTTGGGATCTCGTCCGGGATATTCCAGCATCTCCTCCACTGGCAATAAATCCTCTGATCTTTCAGGAACCGCTGATAACAAAAAAAAAAAAAAAAAACGGTAAGTGAGATTTATTGTGTAGATTTCTACCTGCTCACTTGAAATCAGCGCTTCTTGTGTAAATCAAGTGGAAGTCCAGTCGGGAAGGTCAGAGAATATTTTAAAGAGCCCAGCGTCAGTCAGAAGAAATTTTTTTAAGGTACCATACATGTATGTTATATTGTTGAATTATGTTATATTGTTGAATTATGTTATATTGTTGAATTGTGGGTAAATAATTCCAGATAAATTGTCACAAGTGCACAGGGGGAATTAATCAAGTATGCAGAAAACTTTTAATTTGTGCAAGTATTAATGCATGTTTATTAAGAAAATAGAGCCGTTTTATAAAGGTGGCGCATGGCCAAGATATGTTCTAATGCTGATAACCAGTTTGAATTGATAAATAACCAAAGAGGTATATGCAAATCTTGTACCTGTGTTGTTGTGTTAAGAAAATACAAAGGGTCTGTAGCACCAAGATTGCTGGCAATTACAAGCACTGAAGTCTCATTTGGTTATGTGGAAAATGATGATGAATTTTATTGTACAAAAGGTTGTCATTTTAAAAAGAGAATTGTTGGAACATTACATTAAGAATGATTGATTTAACATCATAACCTATTGGCCTAGGAACCACATAATCCCAGGTCTAAGACCCAAGTGCCCGTGCAGCCTCAAACAGCTGCCGTGCACGCAGATAACAGATATAGGATTTACTGTCATCTTTGTTTTTGTATCCTTGCACTGTTATATGTACTCTGTCAATATGCTTTTGAAAAGGTGGGGGGGAGTCGGGTTGTCTGCTGAATAAATGAAACTAGATTCTCCTACACACACTGATAGGTATTTCTCACATCCAAGCAGTCCCCGGTGTTAGCTGTTACTTTACAAGCCATATAGGCAGGGGGGTAGACCCTTGGAGTAACTTAACAATAATATTAGGGACGCATCTCAGTGATCCAGAAGAAATAATCTATTATGCAGGTCTCACTTGGGGAGCAGTACTAACAGATCTTCCACAAAAGCAGGGAGGAAGGGGCAACACTACAACCCCAGTCATTTGTCCACAGACGGATTGAAGAAGCTCTTTAGGATAATTTTCAAAAGAGCAGGCTTCCCGTCAGAGGGGACACTTGACCTAGAGACAACCCCAGTCATTTGTCCACAGACGGATTGAAGAAGCTCTTTAGGTAGAGATTCTTTAAAAGGAGATTTTAAGTCCCTCAAAAGGAGTTATTAAAATACCACATCAGGATGGGTTCAAACCCGTGGATATTGTTAATAACAGGGAGGGTAATAAATCTCTGAAAGGAATTTCAAAAGAGCAGGCTTCCCGTCAGAGGGGACACTTGACCTAGAAAAATTTGCCTCCTGTAACAAAAGTAGAGAAATGGGACAACCCCAGTCATTTGTCCACAGACGGATTGAAGAAGCTCTTTAGGTAGAGATTCTTTAAAAGGAGATTTTAAGTCCCTCAAAAGGAGTTATTAAAATACAACATCAGGAGGGGTTCCGCGCACGTTCACCCAGGCATGGGAGCGCGGTCTGTAAAGATGTCAGGGCCCGACAAACCCGTGGATATTGTTAATAACAGGGAGGGTAATAAATCTCTGAAAGGAATTTCAAAAGAGCAGGCTTCCCGTCAGAGGGGACACTTGACCTTGGATAATTAAGCATAATAGTAGAGATCAAGCATCCATCTGGATCACTGTAGCAAAAGAATTAGGAGCAGAGAATAGAAGAAGAGATGAGGAAAATGATTTCCCCATTGTACCAGAGTACTCAATAGCACCACAACCAGCGTTAAACTCACTGCCTGTAATTGCAGCAACAGCACCTGCACACTATACCCCACCCCTATACCCAGACATGCATGCACACCAAGGTACCCATAGTATGAACAGAATGAAATTACCTACAAGCTCACTAACAGTGAAATTAAAAAGAGACGAGCAAGGAAAAGAGTGACGAATAATCAGCCCTATCTTAGAAGGATCTGTGGTTGAAAATCCGAATGATTTACCTGAGCTATGTGTACAGAGTATGCCCCAGTGTCCTGATACTTTATCACAAGAAACCCCAACAAGACCAACCAAAGAAACTAGCCACCTAATGCTTCCCTCATGTTTAAACGAGTGGTAGACACCTGGAATCAAGCTGAGTCCAGTAAACAATTGTCCACAATCAGGAACTATAGGCGAAAGGGTGCAAATCAGGTGAAGAGGAGAAGCAAGGGGTCAAGACACAGCCTCTACAGCTTTTCATGCCCAGGTGCATAATGTACAGAATAAACTGACATATTTTCCAGAAAGATTGTGTCCGGTATGTCAGTTTTGCGTTCCAGAAGGATATGAACATTGCCCAAATTGTGGAAACTGGATTTCACACCATGAACCACCATGCCAAGATATCTATGCGACTAGAAATACTGAAAGACGGTCATCATTGCCTGTTTCTCTGTATCCAGCACAAGTACAGAGAATACGCAACCCAGATAATGCAGCCAGGACGAACGAACCATACATCGTACAGAGCCAACACCACAAACCATGGTATGGCAATGACCTCGCAAATATAGTTGCAGAGTCCCCAGATCCTAGAAAGAAAAAAAAACCCAACAGCAGTTTATGCCTATATGGAAAGAATTCAAACCATATGGACACCGGCATGGGTCGACTACCACCAGTTGTGTGAGGCTATACTAGGACCAGCAACTGCCCAAACAGTAAGCACCATGTTAAAAGCAGATGCAGTAGATGATTGCCCAGCCATAACGGACGTTCCGACAGAGAAAAATAGAACAACGTTTGAAAGTGGAAAGATGTACATGACAAGACTTAAGAGATGGTGTCATGCACAGACACTCAGGGCACCAGCAGCCCCAGACTTGAAACAGGAAAAGACTGAGTCCATCAGAACTTACTATGATAAAGTCACTATACGACACACAAGATGATAGAATATGAAAGTGTGCAACTCCTGTGTCGGCAACAGTGTACTCAGTCACCACTGGCAGTTCGATAAAAGTGACTTTACCTACAGGAGACCCAAGGGTTTCAAGAGCTGTTTTTATGCACAACCAGATTCCTCTACGTTTACTTACAGATCAAGCCATTGCACCGACTGGATTGGGAGGTTAAGCCCTACCCCTGCAAGAAAGCAAAGATGTATCCTGAAATACAAGCTGCTATACAAGACTATATCTCACAGGAAAAGTAAGAGAAAGAGGAACAACAACTCCCAGCATAAACATCATTATGTTAAACACCAGCCTGGGTGGACTTGGACTAAGAAAATGACATGCCAGCAGCAGTGAGAAAGAATATGCAAGTGAAGAAAGGACAAAGTATGAAGAATAATGAATGAATCATAAAGAGAGGTGATTGGAAAAAAGAAAAGTTGAGAAACAATATGAAGGTTGCATGAAAGTTTGGAGACTAAAGGAAGTCTGCTTTAAGAAGGACAAAGAAAGACATCTGACAAGTGGTCAGTACTACCTGGCAAGATTACAGAGATAATGCCATGATTTAAAGCAACAGAAGCTCTGGGGTTTAAAGCAAATAATAAGGAACAAGACAGAAAAAGTTCCAGAAAACAAATGAATGATGCTTCTTCTGCCAATATGAAGTACAAGCTTCTTCAGGTACTCCCCAGTGAACATAATGTCTCCAGAAGAAACAGCAGAAGGTATGATTACAGTCACCTTGCCCACTGGAGAAATACGTTTGTGCCTAATGAATGCTGGAGCCGGCACACGCAGAAGACAGCAGAGGGAGATTCCACAAGAACTGGTGATATCAGAAATTCTTAAAGGGACAGGAGATGAGAGAAATGCAGTCACCAATACCAGCCCAATTCTTGACCTCGGAGTACATGTCCAGTGACTTTGCTGAAGCACAATGTACTAAAGCTTATCCAAGGAGAATACAGTACACACCAGCAGAAGTTTAACTTTCCAGCAACTTATCAAAGGAAAGAACAAAAAGCCATTTAGAAGCAAGTTAAAACAGAAGTTCAGTATTGACTCATTCCAGCAGTACCAGTTGTAGAAGAAAGGAAGCAATACTACTGGACCAGGATAGCTTTGTGGAGGGGCTATATCACCAAGTGATTTATCCACAAAACACACAGCTAAATACAGGATGTGAATGAACTGCTGATTGCCACCACCACTACTAAAAAAAAGCACTAAGAAGGGGCAGTGTCCTTAGTGAAGTTTCTGAAAGACCAAGACTGCAGAGCCTCAGAAGGAGAAATTGCAGCTAGTCAAGCAAGAGTTAATCTTCCTAGGACACTCAAGGTACCAGACATCTAACAAAAGTGAAAAGGAAAAGATTCAGACTGCAAGCTAAGATGCCAACTAGTGTCAAGCAAGTCAGATGATCATTCCTGGGCCTAGTAGGACACTACAGAACACGGATACCTCTAGCACCAGTCTACATGCAAGCATTGTATGACAACACTGAAAGGGAGGAGGGTCCGCATCCTACATACAGCAACAGATGAATTAGGCTATTGAACAGTTGGAAACAGCAGTTGCCTCATCTCAAGCCCTAGAACTACCTGACTATTAAAGAAGGAGGCCATACATAGAAGTCCTTATGCAAAATCATGGACTGAGGTGAAGACCAGTGGCCTACAACTTAAGCAAACTTGACAGCGGTAATCAAAGAGTACCTACCGTAATCAAAGAGTACCTACCGGCATCAGAGCAGTAATAGCAGCAACAGTCCTAGAAGAGTATAAGAGCACAGAGACAGTGATGAATCAGAAGTCCTAGAAGAGGACAAGAGCACAGGCATAGTGCTGAATCATGAACTTATCATCCAGGGTCCACATGCAGGTACAGAGAAGCTTCAACAAGCAAGAACCAAACACCTGTCAGTGGCAAGGCTGACCATGTATGAAGTAGCACTGCCAAAGTGCGACAAGTAACCATCAGAAGATGTATTACCCTCAACGCAGCAACCCTTTTCCAACATTAATCAATAAAGGTGTTGAATCTCAAGATTCAAAAGGAGGGAAAATCAGATTATCTACTGATGAATGGGAAAGCCAGAAGTTTCTAATATTCACTCACGAAGGTAAACAATATGGTTGGACACAATTACCCCAAGGGGGAGCCACTAGTCCATCAGATTTCTCAGAGGCAATGGCATTAATCCTGCAGATATGGAGACCACACTTTACATACACCCAGTTAGTTCAATATGTCGATGATCTGCTTATTGCTGCACAGACAGAAGAGAAGTGCAAAAAGGAAACAGTATCACTACGCATCTTTTTGGCAGAAGAAGATTGCAGAGTGTCAAAAGACAAGCTTCAGCTAGTACAGAAAAAAGTTGTCTTCTTAGGACACTGCATATCTCAAGGAACAAGGCACCTTACTGATAAAAGAACAAAAGCAATAACTCAAGAAAAAACCCCAAGAACATTAAAAGAAATCAGAGCTTTCCTGGGCCTTATTGGTTATTGCAGAGAATGGATACCCTCAGCCTCATTACTGATGCAACCCCTATATGAATTAATAAAAAAGGAGGCGTCAGCAGAAAACAGGGACACCATTGAAGAAGCAGTAAGACAACTAAAGCAAACCATAATAACAGCCCCAGCATTGGGATTGCCTGATTACACTGTGTATACAAGTACCTCACGCTGTAACAGAAATATTAAGTCAAGAAAATAGCAAGCATCTTTCTGCAGCCAGACTTACCAAATATGAAGTGATTGCCTAGCCTTCATGGAATTAGAGACTTTACCTCTCCCTAATGTCCAAGATACACCATTGGACAATCCAGACATGAACCTGTTCGTCGATGGATCAAGATATTATGATAATGGATCCCCAAGGACAGGATATGCAGTAACAACTGAAACTGAAGTCATAGACTCTGGAGCATTGCTACCAAGTATGTCAGCACAAGAAGCAGAACTCATAGCAATGACCAAAGCCTGCATACATGCTGAAAACATGACAGCTAACATCTAGTCCCAGGATTACGCTGTTATATGGAAAAGTAGGGACTTCAAAAGTGCAAACGGAAAACCCATCAAACATGCCAGTTTGATTATGGAACTCTTCAGAGCATTGGAACTACCTAAAAGAATTGGAATAATCAAGGTACAAGCACATACTAAGAGCCAAACCATGGAAGCTAAAGGAAATGCATTTGCAGATGCAGAAGCCAAGAGAATTGCCTTACAATCAAAAGAACCTGAGCAAGTCTTCGTAGCTCAAGATGTGAAGCAAATGCCTAGTGAACAGGAGCTGATCAAAATTCAACAACAAGCATCACAAGGAGAAAAGGAGAAATGGAGACGATTGGGGGCAGAAGAAGATGAACATGGACTTTGGAAGTCAAGAGAATTGAAGTACTGTCTACCAGCAGCTCTATTTCCACCTATGTTACAAGTAGCTCATGGACAAGTACACCATTCAAAGGAAGCCACGGTGAATAGAGTACAAGAGCATTGGATAGCTCCAGGCTTCAATAAAGCTGCAACAAACTTTGTAGCAGGATGCTGGATCTGTGGAATCAGCAATCCAGAAAAAAGAACCAAGACACCTCTAGGAACTATACCCAAAGCCTCTTACCCATTTGAAAGACTACAAATTGACTATATACAGTGGCGACGAAGCAGTCCATATGAATATGTGCTAGTAGCAACGGACATGTTTAGTCACTGGGCCGAAGCCTGGCCAGTAAGCAAAGCCACAGCAAAAACCACTGCAAAGAAACTGATAGCAGAAGTAGTATGTAGATTTGGGATACCTGAGGTTATAGAATCAGATAGAGGTACACATTTCACGGGAGAAGTCATGCAGCATATAATGAAAGATTTGGGGGTACAGCAGGCCGTCCATGTGCCTTACCAGCCCCAGGCGAGTGGGAGGGGGGACATCTGAACTTTGACCTTAAGCTAAAACTACAGAAATGACAGAAACCAAAAGAACTTGTCCAGAATGCCTACCTATTGTCTTGTTTAATATTAGGACCACACCCATGAAACCTAGTAAACTGACTCCATATAAATATTGTTTGGGTCAGCTCTAAGAACAGATTGTTATTATCCACAACAATTACAACATAATCATGATGATTTTTACAGGTTATGTACAGGAGGTCTGTAAAACATTGACTAACCTCCATTGCCGAGTGTTTTCTTCCATTCCAGACCCAGAAGGATCAGCTACGCATAAGCTAAATCCAGGAGATTGGGTCTATTTAAAGAGACATGTGAGAAAGACCTTTGAACCAAGATATGATGGTCCATATCAAGTGCTGCTAACCATGTCTACCTTAAATTAAGATGAAAGGTCGTGATACTTGATTACATGCATCCCACTCAAAGAAGCTGACAGTGACTCTCCAGCCAGAAGAATGAAGTTGCTTATCCTTTGATTGTTGTTAGGGGAAATTCCCAAGGTTTGGACTATAAGTCCAGGGGACTGGTTTACTGAAAGAAAATAGTTCAGGCCTAGATAGTGTAGGTAGATATTAGGGAGAAAAAGTGGAATCAAAAAGAGGGGAAATGATGGTGTAGGAGCTTCCTTTTAAATGGCAAATATATATTGATTCAAGCTTTTTCACATTAACTAAGATATTTACTGCTCCTCACTTCTTTAGGTTCGTGTTTCCTTAAAAGCTTCACAGATATGTTATAAGCAACATTGTATTTCAAAGCATGAATTACTCATTGTTATAACGCCAGATGTATCCAAGGCCAGTCAAGCATATCGCCAAAAGTTCTGAACATCGGGGAGGATTTTGACCTGTCCTGACCTCCAGAAAGGATGTTCCGGGAAAGCTGATAATCGCAAAGCAATAAATATATTTTAATTGCAAATTGTAATCTTATTTGACAAATGACGTGTTTCAGTTTTCAAGACATACATGGTGTATTTTGATTGGCTAAATGTATTGGCACACATGAATCCTTTGTTCTTTTGCTATAAAATAAAGCCATGATGGCCCCTAAGACAGATCAACTATGAACTGCTTAGGTTACACAATGATCCTGTGTCATCTATTCATTCACTGATCTCCAACCGGTTGCTAAGGGGAACAGCATTCTGACTGATGACTGAAGAGAGTTCATAATCAGACCTGAATAGGTTAACATACCCTATCACCCTTCAAAAAAATACTCCCCAAACAGCACATGACGCAAAGAAAAATGAAAGAAAAAAGAGGTGCAAGATGGAATTGTCCTTGGGCCCTCCCACCCACCCTTATGTTGTATAAACAGGACATGCACACTTTAACCAACCCATCATTTCAGTGACAGGGTCTGCCACACGACTGTGACTGAAATGACGGGTTGGTTTGGACCCCCACCAAAAAAGAAGCAATTAATCTCTCCTTGCACAAACTGGCTCTACAGAGGCAAGATGTCCACCTCATCATCATCCTCCGATATATCACCGTGTACATCCCCCTCCTCACAGATTATCAATTCGTCCCCACTGGAATCCACCATCTCAGCTCCCTGTGTACTTTGTGGAGGCAATTGCTGCTGGTCAATGTCTCCACGGAGGAATTGATTATAATTCATTTTAATGAACATCATCTTCTCCACATTTTCTGGAAGTAACCTCGTACGCCGATTGCTGACAAGGTGAGCGGCGGCACTAAACACTCTTTCGGAGTACACACTTGTGGGAGGGCAACTTAGGTAGAATAAAGCCAGTTTGTGCAAGGGCCTCCAAATTGCCTCTTTTTCCTGCCAGTATAAGTACGGACTGTCTGACGTGCCTACTTGGATGCGGTCACTCATATAATCCTCCACCATTCTTTCAATGGGGAGAGAATCATATGCAGTGCCAGTAGACGACATGTCCGACTCCGTAATCGTTGTCAGGTCCTTCAGTCCGGACCAGATGTCAGCATCAGCAGTCGCTCCAGACTGCCCTGCATCACCGCCAGCGGATGGGCTCGGAATTCTGAGCCTTTTCCTCGCACCCCCAGTTGCGGGAGAATGTGAAGGAGGAGATGTTGACAGGTCGCGTTCCGCTTGACTTGACAATTTTCTCACCAGCAGGTCTTTGAACCCCAGCAGACTTGTGTGTGCCGGAAAGAGAGATCCAAGGTAGGTTTTAAATCTAGGATCGAGCATGGTGGCCAAAATGTAGTGCTCTGATTTCAACGGATTGACCACCCGTGAATCCTTGTTAAGCGAATTAAGGGCTCCATCCACAAGTCCCACATGCCTAGCGGAATCGCTCTGTGTTAGCTCCTCCTTCAATGTCTCCAGCTTCTTCTGCAAAAGCCTGATGAGGGGAATGACCTGACTCAGGCTGGCAGTGTCTGAACTGACTTCACGTGTGGCAAGTTCAAAGGGCAGCAGAACCTTGCACAACGTTGAAATCATTCTCCACTGCGCTTGAGACAGGTGCATTCCACCTCCTATATCGTGCTCAATTGTATAGGCTTGAATGGCCTTTTGCTGCTCCTCCAACCTCTGAAGCATATATAGGGTTGAATTCCACCTCGTTACCACTTCTTGCTTCAGATGATGGCAGGGCAGGTTCAGGCGTTTTTGGTGTTGCTCCAGTCTTCTGTACGTGGTGCCTGTACGCCGAAAGTGTCCCGCAATTCTTCTGGCCACCGACAGCATCTCTTGCACGCCCCTCTCGTTTTTTAAATAATTCTGCACCACCAAATTCAAGGTATGTGCAAAACATGGGACGTGCTGGAATTTGCCCATATTTAATGCACACACAATATTGCTGGCGTTGTCCGATGCCACAAATCCACAGGAGAGTCCAATTGGGGTAAGCCCTTCCGCGATGATCTTCCTCAGTTGCCGTAAGAGGTTTTCAGCTGTGTGCGTATTCTGGAAACCGGTGATACAAAGCGTAGCCTGCCTAGGAAAGAGTTGGCGTTTGCGAGATGCTGCTACTGGTGCCGCCGCTGCTGTTCTTGCGGCGGGAGTCCATACATCTACCCAGTGGGCTGTCACAGTCATATAGTCCTGACCCTGCCCTGCTCCACTTGTCCACATGTCCGTGGTTAAGTGGACATTGGGTACAGCTGCATTTTTTAGGACACTGGTGAGTCTTTTTCTGACGTCCGTGTACATTCTCGGTATCGCCTGCCTAGAGAAGTGGAACCTAGATGGTATTTGGTAACGGGGGCACACTACCTCAAGAAATTGTCTAGTTCCCTGTGAACTAACTGCGGATACCGGACGCACGTCTAACACCAACATAGTTGTCAAGGCCTCAGTTATCCGCTTTGCAACAGGATGACTGCTGTGATATTTCATCTTCCTCGCAAAGGACTGTTGGACAGTCAATTGCTTGGTGGAAGTAGTAAAAGTGGGCTTACGACTTCCCCTCTGGGATGACCATCGACTCCCAGCAGCAACAACAGCAGCGCCAGCAGCAGTAGGCGTTACACGCAAGGATGCATCGGAGGAATCCCAGGCAGGAGAGGACTCGTCAGAATTGCCAGTGACATGGCCTGCAGGACTATTGGCATTCCTGGGGAAGGAGGAAATTGACACTGAGGGAGTTGGTGGGGTGGTTTGCGTGAGCTTGGTTACAAGAGGAAGGGATTTACTGGTCAGTGGACTGCTTCCGCTGTCGCCCAAAGTTTTTGAACTTGTAACTGACTTATTATGAATGCGCTGCAGGTGACGTATAAGGGAGGATGTTCCGAGGTGGTTAACGTCCTTACCCCTACTTATTACAGCTTGACAAAGGCAACACACGGCTTGACACCTGTTGTCCGCATTTGTGTTGAAATACCTCCACACCGAAGAGCTGATTTTTTTGGTATTTTCACCAGGCATGTCAATGGCCATATTCCTCCCACGGACAACAGGTGTCTCCCCGGGTGCCTGACTTAAACAAACCACCTCACCATCAGAATCCTCCTGGTCAATTTCCTCCCCAGCGCCAGCAACACCCATATCCTCCTCATCCTGGTGTACTTCAACACTGACATCTTCAATCTGACTATCAGGAACTGGACTGCGGGTGCTCCTTCCAGCACTTGCAGGGGGCGTGCAAATGGTGGAAGGCGCATGCTCTTCACGTCCAGTGTTGGGAAGGTCAGGCATCGCAACCGACACAATTGGACTCTCCTTGTGGATTTGGGATTTCGAAGAACGCACAGTTCTTTGCTGTGCTTTTGCCAGCTTGAGTCTTTTCATTTTTCTAGCGAGAGGCTGAGTGCTTCCATCCTCATGTGAAGCTGAACCACTAGCCATGAACATAGGCCAGGGCCTCAGCCGTTCCTTGCCACTCCGTGTGGTAAATGGCATATTGGCAAGTTTACGCTTCTCCTCCGACAATTTTATTTTAGATTTTTGAGTCCTTTTTTTACTGATATTTGGTGTTTTGGATTTTACATGCTCTGTACTATGACATTGGGCATCGGCCTTGGCAGACAACGTTGCTGGCATTTCATCGTCTCGGCCATGACTAGTGGCGGCAGCTTCAGCACGAGGTGGAAGTCGATCTTGATCTTTCCCTATTTTTGGAACCTCAACATTTTTGTTCTCCATATTTTAATAGGCACAACTAAAAGGCACCGCAGGTAAACAATGGAGATGGATGGATACTAGTATACTTATGGATGACGAGCGACTGCCGACACAGAGGTAGCTACAGCCGTGGACTACCGTACTGTGTCTGCTGCTAATATAGACTGGATGATAATGAGATAAAATTAAAATATATATATATATATCACACTAGTACTGCAGCCGGACAGGTATATATTATGTAATGACGGACCTGCTGGACACTGTCTGTCAGCACTGCAGACTCCTAAAGTAAGCTACTAGTATCAAGAAGATAGAAAAAAAAAACCACGGGTAGGTGGTATACAATTATGGATGGACGAGCGACTGCCGACACAGAGGTAACTACAGCCGTGGACTACCGTACTGTGTCTGCTGCTAATATAGACTGGATGATAATGAGATAAAATTAAAATATATATATATATCACACTAGTACTGCAGCCGGACAGGTATATATTATGTAATGACGGACCTGCTGGACACTGTCTGTCAGCACTGCAGACTCCTAAAGTAAGCTACTAGTTTCAAGAAGATAGAAAAAAAAAAAACCACGGGTAGGTGGTATACAATTATGGATGGACGAGCGACTGCCGACACAGAGGTAGCTACAGCCGTGGACTACCGTACTGTGTCTGCTGCTAATATAGACTGGATGATAATGAGATAAAATTAAAATATATATATATATATCACACTAGTACTGCAGCCGGACAGGTATATATTATGTAATGACGGACCTGCTGGACACTGTCTGTCAGCACTGCAGACTCCTAAAGTAAGCTACTAGTATCAAGAAGATAGAAAAAAAAAAAACCACGGGTAGGTGGTATACAATTATGGATGGACGAGCGACTGCCGACACAGAGGTAGCTACAGCCGTGGACTATCGTACTGTGTCTGCTGCTAATATAGACTGGATGATAATGAGATAAAATTAAAATATATATATATTATATATCACACTAGTACTGCAGCCGGACAGGTATATATTATGTAATGACGGACCTGCTGGACACTGTCTGTCAGACTCAGCACTGCAGACTCCTAAAGTAAGCTACTAGTATCAAGAAGATAGAAAAAAAAAAACCACGGGTAGGTGGTATACAATTATGGATGGACGAGCGACTGCCGACACAGAGGTAGCTACAGCCGTGGACTACCGTACTGTGTCTGCTGCTAATATAGACTGGATGATAATGAGATAAAATTAATATATATATATATATATATATACAGTATATATCACACTAGTACTGCAGCCGGACAGGTATATATTATGTAATGACGGACCTGCTGGACACTGTCTGCAGAATGTGTTTATAAAAACACCACACGACGAGTGTTTAACTTTTTCAGGCTGACAATCACAATATACTGGTGGTCAGCAGACAATCACAATACTGGTGGTCAGTGGTCACTGGTCAGTCACACTGGCAGTGGCACTCTGGCAGCAAAAGTGTGCACTGTACTTAAAATATGTACTCCTGCTATAACTGCTCCCCAGTCTCCCCCACAATTAAGCTGTGTGAGCAGTGAGCACTCAGCACAGTCAGATAATGATATACAGTATTACATATAATGCAGCACACTGGGCTGAGCACAGATATGGTATGTGACTGTGTCACACTGTGTATCGGTTTTTTTCAGGCAGAGAACGGATTAATTAAACTGGTGGTCACTGGTCACACTATCAGCAGCAAGTAGTACTCCTCCTAATAATATGCTCCCCAAAATTTGTGTCTCTCTCTAGTACTCTAGTCTAAACGGAGAGGACGCCAGCCACGTCCTCTCCCTATCAATCTCAATGATGACGTTCGGGCGCGCTCGGGTTAACCGAGCAAGGCGGGAAGATCCGAGTCGCTCGGCCCCGTGTAAAAAAACCTGAAGTTCGGGCGGGTTCGGATTCTGAGGAACCGAACCCGCTCATCTCTACCCTCTATACAGTACACTGACCTCTATATACCTGCTAGTACATCCCTGATGCCTATATTCCCTAAGCTAAATCCCAGACGCCTCTATTCCCTACGCTACATCCCTGACGCCTCTATTCCCTATGCTACATCCCTGACGCCTCTATACCCTACGCTACATCCCTGATGCCTCTATTCCCTACGCTACATTCCTGATGCCTCTATAACCTACGCTACATCCCTGACGCCTCTATACCCTACGCTACATCCCTGACGCCTCTATACAGTACAATGCATTACTGATCCCTCTAGACCATACATCCTCATTACATCAGTGAGATAGTGAAACACTGGAAAAAATAAGAATTTACTTACCGATAATTCTATTTCTCATAGTCCGTAGTGGATGCTGGGGACTCCGTAAGGACCATGGGGAATAGCGGCTCCGCAGGAGACTGGGCACATCTAAAGAAAGCTTTAGGACTAGCTGGTGTGCACTGGCTCCTCCCCCTATGACCCTCCTCCAAGCCTCAGTTAGGATACTGTGCCCGGACGAGCGTACACAATAAGGAAGGATTTTGAATCCCGGGTAAGACTCATACCAGCCACACCGATCACACCGTATAACTTGTGATCTGAACCCAGTTAACAGTATGATAACAGAGGAGCCTCTGAAAAGATGGCTCCCAACAATAATAACCCGATTTTTGTAACAATAACTATGTACAAGTATTGCAGACAATCCGCACTTGGGATGGGCGCCCAGCATCCACTACGGACTATGAGAAATAGAATTATCGGTAAGTAAATTCTTATTTTCTCTAACGTCCTAAGTGGATGCTGGGGACTCCGTAAGGACCATGGGGATTATACCAAAGCTCCCAAACGGGCGGGAGAGTGCGGATGACTCTGCAGCACCGAATGAGAGAACTCCAGGTCCTCCTCAGCCAGGGTATCAAATTTGTAGAATTTAGCAAACGTGTTTGCCCCTGACCAAGTAGCTGCTCGGCAAAGTTGTAAAGCCGAGACCCCTCGGGCAGCCGCCCAAGATGAGCCCACTTTCCTTGTGGAACGGGCTTTTACAGATTTTAGCTGTGGCAGGCCTGCCACAGAATGTACAAGCTGAATTGCACTACAATCCAACGAGCAATAGTCTGCTTAGAAGCAGAAACACCCAGCATGTTGGGTGCATACAGGATAAACAGCGAGTCAGATTTCCTGACTCCAGCCATCCTGGAAACATCTTTTTCAGGGCCCTGACAACATCCAGCAACCTGGATTCCTCCAAGTCCCTAGTAGCCGCAGGCACCACAATAGGTTGGTTCAGGTGAAAACGCTGGAACCACCTTAGGGAGAAACTGAGGACGAGTCCTCAATTCCGCCCTGTCCGAATGGAAAATCAGATAAGGGCTTTCACAGGATAAAGCCGCCAATTCTGACACGCGCCTGGCCGAGGCCAGGGCCAACAGCATGACCACTTTCCATGTGAGATATTTTAACTCCACAGATTTAAGTGGTTCAAACCAATGTGACTTTTGGAACCCAAACTACATTGAGATCCCAAATTGCCACTGGAGGCACAAAAGGAGGCTGTATATGCAGTACCCCTTTTACAAACGTCTAAACTTCAGGGACTGAAGCTAGTTCTTTTTTGGAAGAAAATTGACAGGGCCGAAATCTGAACCTTAATGGACCCCAATTTCAGGCCCATAAACACTCCTGTATGCAGGAAATGTAGGAATCGACCCAGTTGAATTTCCTCCGTCGGGCCTTACTGGCCTCGCACTACGCAACATATTTTCGCCAATTGCGGTGATAATGTTTTTTGCGGTTACATCCTTCCTGGCTATTGATCAGGATAGGGATGACTTCATCCGGAATGCCTTTTTTCCTTCAGGATCCGGTGTTCAACCGCCATGCCGTCAAACGCAGCCGCTGTAAGTCTTGGAACAGACAGGGTCCTTGCTGGAGCAGGTCCCTTCTTAGAGGTAGAGGCCACGGATCCTCCGTGAGCATCTCTTGAAGTTCCGGTTACCAAGTCCTTCTTGGCCAATCCGGAGCCACGAATATAGTGCTTTCTCCTCTCCATCTTATCAATCTCAGTACCTTGGGTATGAGAGGCAGAGGAGGGAACACATATACTGACTGGTACACCCACGGTGTTACCAGAGCGTCTACAACTATTGCCTGAGGGTCTCTTGACCTGGCGCAATACCTGTCGAGTTTTTTAATCATGTGGACGACTTCTGGGTGAAGTCCCCACTCTCCCGGGAGGAGGTCGTGCTGAGGAAGTCTGCTTCCCAGTTGTCCACTCCCGGAATGAATACTATTGACAGTGCTATCACATGATTTTCCGCCCAGCGAAGAATCCTTGCAGCTTCTGCCATTGCCCTCCTGCTTCTTGTGCCACCCTGTCTGTTTACGTGGGTGACTGCCATGATGTTGTCCGACTGGATCAACACCGGCTGACCTTGAAGCAGAGGTCTTGCTAAGCTTAGAGCATTGTAAATGGCCCTTAGCTTCAGGATATTTATGTGAAGTGATGTATCCCGGCTTGACCCTAAGCCCTGGATATTCCTTCCCTGTGTGACTGCTCCCCAGCCTCGCAGGCTGGCATCCGTGGTCACCAGGACCCAGTCCTGAATGCCGAATCTGCGGCCCTCTAGAAGATGAGCACTCTGCAACCACCACAGGATGGATACCCTTGTCCTTGGTGACAGGGTTATCCGCTGATGCATCTGAAAATGCGACCCGGACCATTTGTCCAGTAGGTTCCACTGGAAAGTTCTTGCGTGGAATCTAACGAATGGGATTGCTTCGTATGAAGCCATCATTTTTTCCCAGAACCCTTGTGCATTGATGCACTGAGACTTGGTTCGGTTTTAGGAGGTTCCTGATTAGCTCGGATAACTCCCTGGCTTTCTCTTCCGGGAGAAACACCTTTTTTCTGGACTGTGTCCAGGATCATCCCTAGGAAACAGAAGACAAGTCGTCGGAACCAGCTGCGATTTTGGAATATTGAGAATCCAATCGTGCTGCCGCAACACTACCTGAGATAGTGCTACACCGACCTCCAACTGTTCCCTGGATCTTACCCTTATCAGGGAATCGTCCAAGTAAGGGATAACTAAAATTCCCTTCCTTCGAAGGGATATCATTTCGTCCATTACCTTGGTAAAGACCCGGGGTGCCGTGGACCATCCCTACGGCAGCATCTGAACTGATAGTGACAGTTCTGTACCATAACCTGAGGTACCCTTGGTGAGAAGGGTAAATTTTGACATGAAGGTAAGCATCCTTGATGTCCCGAGACATCATGTAGTCCCCTTCTTCCAGGTTCGCAATCACTACTCTGAGTGACTCAATCTTGAATTTGAACCTCTGTATGTAAGTGTTCAAAAATTTTAGATTTTAGATTTAGAATCGGTCTCACCGAGCCGTCTGGCTTCGGTACCACAATAGTGTGGAATAATACCCCGTTCCCTGTTGCAGGAGGGGTACCTTGATTATCACCTGCTGGGAATACAGCTTGTGAATGGCTTCCAAAACTGCCTCCCTGTCAGAGGGAGACATCGGTAAAGCCAACTTTTGGAAACGGCGAGGGGGAGACGTCTCGAATTCCAATATGTACCCCTGAGATATTACCTGAAGGATCCAGTGGTCTACTTGCGAGTGAGCCCACTGCGCACTGAAATTCATTGAGAATGGGCCCCCACCGTGCCTGAGCTTGTATAGCCCTAGCGTCATACTGAGGGCTTGGCAGAGGCGGGAAAGGGTTTCTGTTCCAGGGAACTGGCTGATCTCTGCAGCCTTTTTCCTCTCCGTCTGTCACGAGCAGAAAAGAGGAACCTTTTGTCCGCTTGCCAACAAAGGACTGCGCCTGATAATACGGCGTCTTATTTTGAGAGGCGACCTGGGGTACAAACGTGGATTTCCCAGCTGTTGCCGTGGCCACCAGGTCTAAAGGACCGACCCCAAATGTCCCCTTTCAAAGGCAATACTTCCAAATGCCGTTTGGAATCCGCATCACCTGACCATTTTACTGGTAGAATTGGACAACGCACTTATACTTGATGCCAGTCGGCAATTATTCCGCTGTGCATCATGCATATATAGAAATGCATCTTTTAAATGCTCTATAGGCAATAATATACTATCCTTATCTAGGATATCAATATTTCCAGTCAGGGAATCCGACCATGCCAACCCAGCACTGCACCTCCAGGCTGAGGCGATAGCTGGTCGCAGTATAACACCAGTATGTGTGTAAATACATTTTTGGATACCCTCCTGCTTTCTATCAGCAGGATCCTTAAGGGCGGCCATCTCATGAGAGGGTAGAGCCCTTGTTCTTACAAGCGTGTGAGCGCCTTATCCCCCTTAGGGGGTGTTTCCCAACGCACCCTAACCTCTGGCGGGAAAGGGTATGCAGCCAATACTTTTTAAGAAATTATCAAGTGTTAACGGGGGGAAACCGACGCATCAACACACACCTCATTTTATTATTCAGATTAAGGAAAACTACTGGTAGTTTTTCACCCACCGAACATAATACCCCTTTTTGGTGGTACTCGTATTATCAGAAATGTATAAAAACATTTTCCATTGTATCAATCATGTAACGTGTGGCCCTACTGGAAATCACGGTTGTCTCTTCACCGTCGACACAGGAGTCAGTATCCGTGTCGGCGTCTGTATCTGCCATCTGAGGTAACGGCCGCTTTAGAGCCCCTGACGGCCTATGAGACGTCTGGACAGGCACAAGCTGAGTAGCCGGCTGTCTCATGTCAACCACTGTTTTTATATAGAGCTGACACTGTCACGTAATTTTCAACAGTACATCCACTCAGGTGTCTACCCCCTAGGGGGTGACATCACTGTTACAGACACTCTGCTCCGTCTCTACATCATTTTTCTCCTCATATATGTCGACACAAACGTACCGACACACAGCACACACACAGGGAATGCTCTGATAGAGGACAGGACCCCACTAGCCCTTTGGGGAGACAGAGGGAGAGTATGCCAGCACACACCAGAGCGCTATATATATACAGGGATAACCTTATATAAGTGTTTTTCCCCTTATAGCTGCTGTATGTTTTAATACTGCGCCTAATTAGTGCCCCCCTCTCTTTTTTTAACCCTTTCTGTAGTGTAGTGACTGCAGGGGAGAGCCAGGGGAGCTTCCCTCCAACTGAGCTGTGAGGGAAAATGGCGCCAGTGTGCTGAGGAGATAGGCTCCGCCCCCTTTCCGGCGGCCTTATCTCCCGGTTTTTTGTATATTTTGGCAGGGGTTAAATGCATCCATATAGCCCAGGAGCTATATGTGATGTATTTTTTGCCATGTAAGGTATTTCTGTCGTGTTTTATTGCGTCTCAGGGCGCCCCCCCCCCAGCGCCCTGCACCCTCAGTGACCGGAGTATGAAGTGTGCTGAGAGCAATGGCGCACAGCTGCAGTGCTGTGCGCTACCTTATTGAAGACAGGAACGTCTTCTGCCGCCGATTTTTCCGGACCTCTTCGCTCTTCTGGCTCTGTAAGGGGGCCGGCGGCGCGGCTCCGGGACCCATCCAGGCTGAACCTGTGATCGTCCCTCTGGAGCTAATGTCCAGTAGCCAAGAAGCCCAATCCACTCTGCACGCAGGTGAATTCGCTTCTTCTCCCCTTAGTCCCTCGATGCAGTGAGCCTGTTGCCAGCAGGTCTCACTGAAAATAACAAACCTAAACTAAAACTTTCACTAAGAAGCTCAGGAGAGCCCCTAGTGTGCACCCTTCTCGTCGGGCACAGAAATCTAACTGAGGCTTGGAGGAGGGTCATAGGGGGAGGAGCCAGTGCACACCAGCTAGTCCTAAAGCTTTCTTTAGATGTGCCCAGTCTCCTGCGGAGCCGCTATTCCCCATGGTCCTTACGGAGTCCCCAGCATCCACTTAGGACGTTAGAGAAAATAAGGATAAAGTGGACTACAGAAACTGATGCTCTAAACAAAGGAGAGAGAGAGAGAGAGAAAAGCACAAGGGAAAGTGGGCAATCGGAACACCAGAGAGAGAGGAGAGATAGAAATGCCTGAAAAAGTAAAGGGGGTTGGGTATGGCATCCGGCGCTCGGGATTCCAGCAGTCACATGATACCTAATCCTAATCCTAACCCTCTGGGGGGGGTGGCGGATAGGGCTAACCCTCAGGGGGTGGCAGCTAGGACTAACCCCCCCCCCACCTCCTAGTGCCTTCCCTAACACCCCCTCCCCCGGTCCTAACCCTCCCTCCAATACTCGCCTTCGGGATGTTGGCTGTCTGTGTGCCGGCACCAGTCTCCCAAGTGGTGTCAGGATTCCAACATCGGTCAAATGACCGCCGGTATACCGTCTGCCGGGATGGTAAATGTATCCTGAGGACAGGTAGTGAGTGTGGAGGGATAGGTGGTTCAGTAAAATGTAACAGCTCAAACTGCGATCATTCACTGATAAATTGATTTATAGCTCTCCCTTTTTAACCATTGCAGTCATAAAAGCAATGTTTTTTAAACTTTTAAATAAAGCTTGTTAGCATCCCCAGCACACTGTATATGCTGGGAGATGTAGTTCTCAATATGAAAACATTTAATTACTGTATGAACTCTAATTCCCCAACTGAAACCTCTCACAAACACACACTCCTAAATCTAGTACACACACACACACACACACACACACACATTTCCCCAGTACTGACAACTCTCATCACTTCCACACACTGACAACTCCCTCCTGCTCCTCTCCCCACTGACACTGACAGCTCCCTCACAGTCACACACATCCTCCACCCCCCCCCACACACACTGATAGCACACATGCACAAATCCCCCCCTCCTCGACACTAACTGTCACGGACTGCTTGGGCAGCAGGGGGCAGGCTCTGACTTGAAGTGCTGAAATTCAACAGCTCTCTCGAACTTGCAAGGCATGGCTGTGCAGCTGTCTCCAGCCATCTCCTTGCCCACTGTGTAATTTGTGGCGTTCTCTGATGTTCCCCGCTCTGCCTCTACAACCGGCACATAATGTACAGCAGTGGTGACTCCTGAGTATGGGCCTGGAGAACTCCGCCTACCAGGGGGTAGGGATTAATAATTTCAAAGGGGCAGAGCTAGGAGTGAAGCAGTGGACAGCAGTTGAGGGGCGTTTCAAACTGTAACAGGGTTGGGACAATTTCAGTATCCTTCCCTCACCGTCTAATTGGTCAGTCCCACGCTGATTGCCATAGCGCCCTTTCGAGACTGCAGAACTCTATCCCTTAGCCACGGTTGGCACAGCTGGATGGTGCCCCTGGCAAGTGCCATCCTGGCCAAGGGGTAGATACGCCCCTGAGGGTCAGGGCCAGCAACAGAAATCTCGGGGCCCAGTACACTGATATCTCTGGGGCCCCCTCAACCCCCCCTTAACTTGGCAGAGGGATCTTTAAAAAAAAATGGAGCCTTTGACTCGGACCGTCAGTTAGGCCGGCAGGTGGTTTTCATACTGGGCTATCCAGCTCTTCGGTGGCGGTGGCAGGGACATTCAGAAAAGGGCCAGCACAGCAACATGCATAATAATGGCAATACAGTATGGACCACAGGGACTGGACAAAGTGATGGGGTAAAAGGAGGGGGGAGGATTTAGTTGGCCTGTTAATTGTTTTCCTTCTTAAATTGAGCAGTTGGTGGATACACTTTAAAAAGCAATATTGGCACTGTGGCCCCATTATTTCTGTTCTTAATACTTGGAGCCCTGAACAAGTGTCCCCTTTGTCCCCCCTGTCACCGGGCCTGTTCAGGCGTTACCTATGGAGAAGCTGCGACATGACATCCTAGGACACGATACTGCACCATGCATCACCATTATATTTCAGTGTGCCTTGTCAATATTTAAATCTTGTTCTGTGTGACGTGAGTTGTAAATGGTTGAAAATCTCTGTGCTACAGTATCGTCACCATGTAGTTATAACAACACCGCAAAACCACCAAAAGACGTGTTTTGGTAGAGGGACTGCTGGAGGGGCCCATTGGGGCCCCCAGTTTGCTACCCCACCCCAGTATACCTGTGCTGTAGCCAGTGGAAGGGGCACTATCTTCCCGGTGATCTCTTCGGGAAGATGGTGCCGCACATAGAAAGCAAAGACTCTGGCTGCACTCTCCTGCCCTCGCTCTAAGCAAGGTGATCGGGCCACAAAAGGACCCCTGTCGGACCCCGGCCTGTGGGCCACAAAAGGATGCATTGGGGGCGGCATGCGGCCCATGGGTTTGACACCCCTGCCCTAGAGTATCACAATTTGTTTCACGGCACCCCTAGGCCAAAGTTTTTTTTATTGAGAAATTCAGAAAAAAATATAAAATTAAGTAAATTGTGTTTATAGCATGTCATCCTCAGGTTCAGTTATGTTGTGAGGGAATGGTTTTGCCAATTTAATAAAGTATAAATAATTTTAATTGGTCCTGGACCACCAAACTATGCTACCAGTGCAAGAACCCCAGTTTGGAAACTACTGCCATAAAATAAACCTTTTTTGTTTTTTTTAAACTACATGTAATACACCTTAGATCTCAGTTCCTAAAAGGTTTTAAACCTTTGCATACAGTAAACTACACATATTTAAAAATCCTACACCGGGCACAAGTGCTCACGGGCCAATTTCATGGCAGTCTCGGATAGGAGGGCATTGTGGATTCACCAAGGGAATGCTGATGCTGACTCCAAGAAGAAAGGGAGTCTCTTCCCTATGAAGGTGAAGCCTTGTTTGGTGACGGCCTAGTTAATTTGATCTCGGCAGCTCCCGCAGGTAAGTCATCCTTCTTGCCCTATGTTCCCTCTCAACGGATGAAGACGCATCATTATCTGACGCAGTCATTTCGGCCCAATAGATATGCAAGAAGTTAAGATTCCCCTTTCTTTGCAGGTAGAGGAAGGAAAAGAGGGAAGAGGTCTGTAGCCTCTTCAAGATCGCAGGAGCAGAGATCGTCCTCTGCTTTTGCCAAATCCACTGCATGACGCTGGGGCTCTCTTGCAGGAGCCCGCACCAGTGGGGGGCACGTCTAAAACTCTTCAGTCAGTTCTGGATTCATTCGGACCTGGACTCGTGGGCTTTACAAATAGTGTCCCAAAGGTACAAACTGGGGTTTTAAGACGTTCCCCCTCACCGATTGTTCAAATCAGCCTTAGTCAGCAGGGAGAAGGTTTTTATTCAAGCCTCTTCGTGGTCCCGAAGCCGGACGGCTCAGTCAGACCAATCTTAAATCTGAAATCCCTTAATTTCTACCTAAAGAAATTCAATTTCAAGATGGAATCTCTCAGGGTAGTGATCTCCAGTCCGGGGGATAAAGGAGATTTCATGGTTTTGGTAGACATAAAGGATGCCTACTTATATGTTCCCATTTAGCCACTGCATCAAGCTACCTGAGGTTTGCAATTCAGGATTGTCATTACCAATTTCAGACGTTGCCGTTTGGTCTGTCCACGGCTCCGAGGATTTTCACCAGGGTGATGGCGGAAATGATGGTTCTCCTTCGCAAGCAAGGAGTCACAATTATCCCGTACTTGGATGATCTCCTGATAAAGGCGAGATCCAGGGACCAGTTGGTGCAAAACATCTACTCTCCCTGACAGTTCTTCAACAACATGGTTGGCTCCTAAACTTGCCAAAATCGCAGTTGGTCCCAATGACGCGGTTGTTGTTTTTGGGAGTGATACTGGACACAGAAGAGGTTTTCTTCTAGTGGAAAGGCTCTGGAGATCCAGAGTCTGGTCAAACAAATTCTGAAACCAGCAAGAGTGTTAATCCATCAATGCATTCAGTTGCTGGGGAAGATGGTTGCGGCCTACGAGGCCATTCAGTTTGGCAGGTTCCATGCCAGAGTGTTCCAGTGGGACCTGTTGGACAAGTGGTCCGGATCCCACCTACACATGCACCGGAGGATAATCCTGTCTTCCAAGACCAGAATCTCACTCCATTGGTGGCTGCATAGTTCTCACCACCTAGAGGGGCGATGGTTCGGGATCCAGGACGGGATCCTAGGGACCACGGATGCAACCCTCTGAGGCTGGAGAGCAGTCACACAGGGGGAAAACATCCAAGGAAGATGGTCAAGTCTTCCTTGGATGTTTTCATCTCCACATAAATGTTCTGGAGTTAAGGGCCATTTAATAACTGCAGACACAGTACGCACTGGGACGGGTGCCCAGCATCCTCTACGGACTAAGAGAAAAGGATTTACCGGTAGGTATTAAAATCCTATTTTCTCTAACGTCCTAGAGGATGCTGGGGACTCCGTAAGGACCATGGGGATAGACGGGCTCCGCAGGAGACATGGGCACTTTAAGAAAGACTTTAGTTCTGGGTGTGCACTGGCTCCTCCCTCTATGCCCCTCCTCCAGACCTCAGTTTGATACTGTACCCAGTGGAGACTGGGTGCTTTTCAGGAGCTCTCCTGAGCTTTCTGACAGAAAGTATTTTGTTAGGTTTTTAATTTTCAGGGAGCACTGCTGGCAACAGACTCCCTCATCGAGGGACTGAGGGGAGAGAAGCAGCCCTACTCTCTGAGTTGCAAGGTCCTGCTTCTTAGGCTACTGGACACCATTAGCTCCAGTGGGATTGGTACTCAGGATCTCACCCTCGCCGTCCGTCCCAGAGCCGCGCCGCCGTCCCCCTCGCAGAGCCGGAAGATAGAAGCCGGGTGAGTATGAGAAGAAAAGAAGACTTCAGAGGCGGCAGAAGACTTCATGATCTTCACTGAGGTAACGCACAGCACTGCAGCTGTGCGCCTTTGCTCCCATACACCTCACATACACCGGTCACTGTAAGGGTGCAGGGCGCAGGGGGGGCGCCCTGGGCAGCAATATAAACCTCTTTCGCAAAAATATAACATATATACAGCTGGGCACTTTATATATGTATAAGCCCCCACCAATTTTACAGTTTAAGCGGGACAGAAGCCCGCCTCCGAGGGGGCGGGGCTTCTCCCTCAGCACTCACCAGCGCCATTTTTTCTCCACAGCACCGCTGAGAGGAAGCTCCCCGGACTCTACCCTGCTTATACCACGTTAGACAAGAGGGTTGAAAAGAGGGGGGGGGGGGGCACATAATTCGCAAATTACATACAGCAGCACTACTGGGCAAACATTAAGTTACTGTTTTATTCCTGGGTTATATAGCGCTGGGGGGTGTGCTGGCATACTCTCTCTCTGTCTCTCCAAAGGGCCTTGTGGGGAAACTGTCTTCAGAAAAAGCATTCCCTGTGTGTGAAGTGTGTCGGTACACGTGTGTCGACATGTCTGAGGAAGAAGGCTATATTAGAGAGGAGCGGGAGCAAATGAATGTGGTGTCTCCGCCGACAGCTGATTGGATGGATATGTGGAATGTTTTAAATGCTAGTGTAAACTCATTGCACAAAAGATTAGACAAGGCAGAAGCTTTGGGACAGTCAGGGTTTCAACCCATGCCTGATCCTATGTTGCAGGGACTGTCAGGGTCTCATAAGCGCCCACTATCCCAGATTGTTGACACAGATACCGACACGGATTCTGACTCCAGTGTCGATTACGATGATGCAAAGTTACAGCCAAAATTGGCAAAATCCATTCGATTTATGATTATGGCAATAAAAGATGTTTTGCACATCACAGAGGAACCCCCTGTCGCTGACAAGAGGGTACATATGTACAAGGGAAAGAAGCCTGAGGTAACCTTTCCCCCCTCACACGAGCTGAACGAGTTATGTGAAAAAGCTTGGGAATCTCCAGATAAAAGACTGCAGATTTCCAAAAGGATTCTTATGGCGTATCCTTTCCCATCAACGGATAGGTTACGATGGGAATCCTCCCCTAGGGTGGACAAAGCATTAACACGCTTATCCAAGAAGATAGCCGTCCCGTCCCAGGATACGGCTACCCTCAAAGAGTGTGCTGACCGCAAACAGGAGATTACCCTGAAGTCCATTTATACACATTCAGGTACCTTACTCAGACCGGCAATTGCGTCGGCCTGGGTGTGTAGTGCTGTAGCGGCATGGACAAATACCTTATCTGAGGGGATGGATAGCCTAGACAAGGATACTATTTTATTGACCCTGGGGCATATAAGAGATGCTGTCCTATATATGTGTGTATGCAAACTACAGGTGGTGCTGCAGGGCCCACACCCTTTTACTTGTCTTGTAGAGCAGCTCTGAAGCTGTTACAGTGCCCAGCTGCTGCAAGAAATCAGCTTGAATGCTTCAGGGGCTTGGGCATGGCCAACATGAGCCCCACACCGAAGGAGGGTGGGGGTGTTTAATGCAAACTTGGGGTTATCCAAGCGCCGCAAAAGGCCGCCATGCCCTGCATGCCCCTTTTCTCTTTTCATATACAGATGAGGGTTCCAGCCAACTTTGGCCCACTGCTTGGATGACATCACCGTCTGCTGCAGACCTTCCCCCAGGAATGCTTGCAATAGTTGTTGCATATGGTTTAATGTCTGAGGGTGCTTCAGTATTAGGCAGCCTTCCGCCCTCCCATGTTCATCTGAAAAGATGTGGTCTCCCTGCAGTTGTTGTCCCCAGACGAGAGTTCCCTTGTGCTTCCTCAGTTAAATCTCCTTAACTTGACGGGGGTGTGCCCGAGCAGCCGCCCTCCCCAGCCCTATCCCAACACATACTTATCTTGCATATGAGATCTCTTGATCATGAAGATAGTTCTCACAGGTTGAGGTTCATCCTGGCCCCGCTCCCCGCTGGAGAGCGCTGATGGGGACAGCAGCGGGGCTTCAGCAGAAGGGTGAGTACGTGTGGCCAGAGACCTCCCTTCCCATGTGCAGGCCTGCAGAGTCTGCCGCGCAGGATGGTGCATGTGGCACTCTCCCTCCCAGGGGCTCTTCCAGATGTAGCTCCTCAGCAGTATTTTTCCCGGGCTGCGCGGCGCTCTCCCCGACTGGCATCCGCCCTGGAACACTGCCTTCCTCAACGCAACATCAGCAGGGGGCCCTGGCCTCATCACCATCCCAGGTCTTTCTCATGTATGTATCATGTATGTGTGTGTGATATATGTATGAATCATATATGTTTGTGATATATCTATCTATCTATCTATCGTATGTGTGTGTATATATATGTATCTATCATGTATGTATGTATCTATCTTGTATGTATGTGTTCTATCTATCTATCTATCTATCTATCTATCGTGTGTGTGATATATGTATGTATCTATCATGTATGTGTTATATGTATGTATCACACCTTCCTCTATACACATACATACATACATACATACATACATACACACACACACCTATATCTGTACGTACACTGACATACACACACCAACATCTATACATTAACACGCTGACCCCTAAACGTACACCAACGTACCCACACCTGCATCTATACCTACACATGCTGACACGTGGACGTACACCGGTTTACCCACATGTGAATCTATACATACATGTGCTGACACCTGGACATACACTGATGTACCCACACCTAACATCTATACATACACATGCTAACACCTGGACGTATACAGACGTACCCACATTTGCATCCATGCATATATAGATGTAGGTGTGTGTACGTCAGTGTACGTCCAGGTGTCAACGCGTGTATGTATAGATGCAGGTGTGGGTACGTCTGTGTATGTCCAGGTGTCAGAATGTGTATGTATAGATGCAGGTGTGGGAAGGTCAGTGTAGGTTCAGGTGTCAGCGCGTGTATGTATAGATGCAGGTGCTTGTATGTCCAGATGTCAGTGCATGTATGTATAGATGCAAGTGTGGGTACGTCGGTGTATGTCCATTTGTCAGCGCGTGTATATATAGATGCAGGTGCTTGTATGTTGGTGTATGTCCAGGTGTCAGCATGTGTATGTATAGATGCAGGTGTGGGAATGTTGGTGTATGTCCAGGTGTCAGGGCGTGTATGTATGGATATTAGGTGTGGGTACATCAGTGTATGTCCAGGTGTTAGCGCATGTATGTATAGATGTGTATATATACACACACATACGATAGATAGATAGATAGATAGATAGATATTATAAGGGCACGGTCGTGCCCTTATATTAAGGCTGAATCGAACAAACGGAATTCTCCCATAGGGAACTTCTGAGATGGGGGCATGGTGTTTGAGGGGCTACACCTCAAAACTGATTGGACGTACTGAGCTGAAATTTGGCATGGGCGTGTAGAATCGTCACCCGGTGCTGCATGCCAAATTTCAGGGCAAAATAATAAAAAATGAGGAATTGGGAGTAACCTAAAGTTCCAACTGTCAGTTTTTTTCTGTGACTTCCTTTGTGGCTTTTTGACACCGTTTTCCTATAGAGTGAATTAGATATTTTTTGGGAAGGCATAACTCCGGATAGAGGACGAATTAAGACTTGGGGTTTGTTTTACTAGATAGAGTATGCCCCAGTGTAGTGCCTTTTGGGGTTGTGGTTTTTCAGAAAGTTATAGGGTTTTTTTAATTAAGAGAAATATGCCCCATTATAGAGATAAGGCTTTTCAATTTGTTGCGGCTGCGCAGTGGCCGCCAGGAGAGCGAGAGTGAGTGAGGGAAGGGGTCTCGTGCAGGCTGAGGTTATAAAAGTAGCTGCTGGCAGCGGGAGGAGAGCCAGCGGTTCCTGGGTGTGTGCACCTGCGGTCCCTTACAGACTGCAGCGACCCATTAGGACTGTGGAGGAGAGGGGTAGCGGCATAGCAGCCGCAGGCTTACCGAAAGTGCTCACTACTGAGCAATATGGTCCCCTTACCCGAAGTGGGAGCCGCAGCGGGAGGAATAGCTGGAGTTGCGCCGCAGGAGAAAGTCAGAGGACATCCAGAAGAGACATCCGGTGCAGCGCTGACTCCTGACTGACAGCGCTTGCCTACTGAGCGGTGTGGTACCCCCACACCTGAAGCGGGTGCGGGAGCGGCAGCCGGAGAAGACAGCTGTGCTGCACGGAAGAAGTCAGGCAGCAGCAGCACCAGCGGGCTGAGGTGGGGAGGATCAGTATGGTCCCTTACGTGCGGCTCACATTCAGATCCATCCGGCTCCCTTCCCCTCCTCCCCTGCACCCTTAGCAGCCTGCCCCCACATCTCATTCACCCACCGCCGCAGACTCCTCCCCCACACGGTTATTATAATAAGGCCACCCCCCTACCCCCTTCCCTCCCTGCTGTGTGTCCAGCCACCCCCCCCCCTCACCTGCTGTGTGTCCGGCCTACCCCCACCCCCCCTCACCTGCTGTGTGTCCAGCCCCCCCCCTCACCTGCTGTGTGTCCAGCCCCCCCCCTCACCTGCTGTGTGTCCAGCCCCCCCCCCCTCACCTGCTGTGTGTCCGGCCTACCCCCCTCCCTGCTGTGTGTCCAGCCACCCCCCCCCCTCACCTGCTGTGTGTCCGGCCTACCCCCCCCCTGCTGTGTGTCCAGCCCCCCCCCCTCCCTGCTGTGTGTCCGGCCTACCCCCCCCTCCCTGCTGTTTGTCCGGCCTACCCCCACCCCTCCCTGCTGTGTGTCCAGACCCCCCACCTCACCTGCTGTGTGTCCAGCCACCCCCCCCCTCACCTGCTGTGTGTCCGGCCTACCCCCCCCTCCCTGCTGTTTGTCCGGCCACCCTCCCCTCCCCTGCTGTGTGTCCGCGGCGGCCTACCCCCCCCCCCTCCCTGCTGTGTGTCCGGCCTACCCCCCCTCACCTGCTGTGTGTACAGCCCCCCCCCCCTCACCTGCTGTGTGTCCAGCCCCCCCCCTCCTCCCCTGCTGTGTGTCCGGCCTACCCCTCCCCCCTCCCTGCTGTTTGTCCGGCCACCCTCCCCTCCCCTGCTGTGTGTCTGGCCACCCTCCCCTCCCCTGCTGTGTGTCCGGCCACCCTCCCCTCCCCTGCTGTGTGTCCGGCCTACCCCCCCCTCCCCTGCTGCGTGTCCAGCCCCCCCCCTCACCTGCTGCGTGTCCAGCCCCCCCCCTCACCTGCTGTGTGTCCAGCCCCCCCATCACCTGCTGTGTGTCCAGCCCCCCCCCTCACCTGCTGTGTGTCCAGCCCCCCCCCCCCCTCACCTGCTGTGTGTCCAGCCCCCCCCCCTCACCTGCTGTGTGTCCAGCACCCCCCCCCCTCACCTGCTGTGTGTCCAGCCCCCCCCCCTCACCTGCTGTGTGCCCAGCCCCCCCCCCTCACCTGCTGTGTGTCCAGCCCCCCCCCTCACCTGCTGTGTGTCCAGCCCCCCCCCTCACCTGCTGTGTGTCCAGCCCCCCCCTCACCTGCTGTGTGTCCAGCCACCCCCCCTCCCCTGCTGTGTGTCCGGCCTACCCCCCCCCCCTCCCTGCTGTTTTTCCGGCCACCCTCCCCTCCCCTGCTGTGTGTCCTGCCTACCCCCCCTCCCTGCTGTGTGTCCAGCCACCCCCCCCCTCACCTGCTGTGTGTCCGGCCTACCCTCCCCTCCCCTGCTGTTTGTCTGGCCACCATCCCCTCCCCTCCCCTGCTGTGTGTTCGGCAACTCCCCCCTCTTCCTGCTGTGTTCGGCCACCCCCTACCCCCTCCCCTCCCTGCCGTGTGTCCGGTCACCCTCCCCTCTCTGCTGTGTGTCCGGCCACCCCCCCCAGACACGCAGCACCAGACACACACAGACATGCAACGCCTGACACGCATACGCATATGCAGCGCCTGACACACACGCACACACACAGCACCTGACACACACACACACACACACACACAGCACCTGACACACACGCACACACACAGCACCTGACACACACACAGCACCTGACACTCACACGGACCTGACACACGCGCACACACACTCACACGCAGCACCTGACACACACGCAGCACCTGACACACGCACACACAGACGCAGCACCTGACACTCACACGGACCTGACACACACGCACACACTCACAAGCGGCGCCTGACGCACATAGACATGCGGCGCCTGACGCACACGCGGCGCCTGACGCACACGCGGCGCCTGACGCACACGCGGCGCCAGACAGACACGCGGCGCCTGACAGACACGCGGCGCCTGACAGACACGCGGAGCCTGACAGACACGCGGCGCCTGACACGCGCGGCGCCTGACACACACGCACAGGCAGCGCCTGGCACACACGCACAGGCAGCGCCTGGCACACACGCACAGGCAGCGCCTGACACACACGCAGCGCCTGACACACACAGACACGCAGCGCCTGACACACACAGACACGCAGCGCCTGACACACACAGACACGCAGCGCCTGACGCACAGGCAGCGCCTGACACACACGCACACGCACAGGCAGCGCCTGACACACGCAGCGCCTGACACACACACGCACCTGACACTCACATGCTCCTGACACACGCAGCACCTGACATACTCACACGCAGCACCTGACACACACGCAGACACGCAGCATCTGACACACACACACGCAGCACCTGACACACACACGCAGCACCTGACACACAAACACGCAGACACGCAGCGCCTGACACACACGCAGACACGCAGCGCCTGACACACACGCAGACACGCAGCGCCTGACACACACACACACACGCAGCGCCTGACACACACGCAGCGCCTGACACACACGCAGCGCCTGACACACACGCAGCGCCTGACACACACGCAGACACGCAGCGCCTGACACACACGCAGACACGCAGCGCCTGACACACACGCAGACACGCAGCGCCTGACACACACGCAGCGCCTGACACACACGCAGACACGCAGCGCCTGACAGACACGCAGCGCCTGACACACACGCAGACACGCAGCGCCTGACAGACACGCAGCGCCTGATACACACGCAGACACGCAGCGCCTGACACACACGCAGACACGCAGCGCCTGACACACACGCAGACACGCAGCGCCTGACACACACGCAGACACGCAGCGCCTGACACACACGCAGACACGCAGCACCTGACACACACGCAGACACGCAGCACCTGACAGACACGCGCACACACACACACACACACACACACACACAGCACCTGACACAGATATGCAGCGCCTGACACACACACGCAGACATACTGCGCCTGACACACACACACGCAGACATGCAGCACCTGACACACACATGCAGCACCTGACAGACACACACACACACACACAGACATGCAGCACCTGACACACCCACACACACCCACACACACAGACATGCATCACCTGACACACCCACACACATATACAGACATGCAGCACCTGACACACACACACACACACACACACAGACATGCAGCGCCTGACACACACACATACAGACATGCAGCACCTGACACACACACACACACATACAAACATGCAGCACCTGACACACACACACACACACACACACACACACACACACGCAGCACCTGACACACATATATACATGTGGCATTTAACGCACACACGCACAGCACCTGACACACAATCATATACACTCAGAGCACCTAACACACACATACACTCGCAGCACCTCACACACAATCGTATACACACGCAGCACCTGCCACTCACACATATATACACATGCAGCACCTGCCACTCCCACATACATGAACAGCACCTGACACACACATACACGCGCAGCACCTGACAGTCACACACATACAGATGCGACAGCTGACACAAACACATACACGCTCAACACCTGACACCCACGTGGCAGCTGACGCATACAAATGCAGCACCTGAAATACACACATATACACGTGCAGCACCTGAGACACACACATACACGTACAGCACCTGAGACACACACACACACATGTATGTACACGCGCGGCTCCAGGCACACACATACGTACGTACAAACGCGGCACTTGACACACACACGTACACGCGCGGCACCTGACACACACACGTACGTACGTACGTACGTACTTACGTACGTACGTACATGTGTGGCACCTGACACACACACGTATGCACACGTGTGGCTCCTGACACACACGCGCGTTGCTCCTGACACACACACATGTACGTACACGCTCGGCTCCTGACACACACACGTATGTATACGCGCGGCACCTGAAACCTACACGTATGTACGTATACGCGCGGCTCCTGACACCCTCACGCATGTACACGCGTGGCTCCTGGCACACACACACACACGTACACGCGCGGCACCTGACACATACACGCGTGTACGTACACACATGCACAGCACCTGACATACACACATGTAGGTACGCGCCACCTGACACACACACACACACACGTACACGCACGACACCTGACACACATGTACGTACGTACGTACGTACGTACGTACGTACGTACGTACGTACACGGCACCTGACACACACGTACATACTAGTGATGAGTGGGTTCGGTTCGTCGGAATCCGGACCCTCCGAACTTCACCCATTTTACATGGGTCCGAGGCAGTTTCGAACCTTCCCGCCTTGCTCGGCTAACCCGAGCGCGCCCGAACGTCATCATCCCGCTGTCGGATTCCCGCGAGATTCGGATGTCTGCATTCGTGGAAAGGGGTCCCATGTGTAAACATGGGACCCCTTTCAGTCCGTCTGGTCCGGGTGTTCGGTTTGTTGTTTTGCCAAGTACGTGGATTTAATCTGGAACCTGGATCAGGTGAGTATAATTATCTTTTATTTTCAGGTACCCGTGGATTCTACTTGGAGAAGAGGACCGACTGCTTCGTGTCAACATAGGTAAGTATGTGTGTGTCGGCAGGTGTGAAATAAAGTTATACTTTCACGGTGTCTGTGTCCTGTTTTTATTTGGGTATTTTTTCCCCAGTAGAACTACAGGTACCAGCGGGCCCGTTTTTCTCCCGCATGCTGGTACTTGTGGTTCTCAAAGTACCAGATTGCGGGGGAGGCTTGCTGGGACTTGTAGTACTACTGGAAAAAACAATATTCTTTCAATTTTCTCAAGGCTATCAGCCTCCCATCCGCAGCCCTTGGATGGGGGGACAGCCTCGGGCTTCACCCCTGGCCCTTGGGTGGCTGGGGGGGGGACCCCTTGATTGAAGGGGTCCCCACTCCCCCAGGGTACCCCGGCCAGGGGTGACTAGTTGGATATTTAATGCCACGGCCGCAGGGCACTGTATAAAAGTGACCCCCGGCTGTGGCATTATCTGTCCAGCTAGTGGAGCCCGATGCTGGTGTAAAAATAATGGGGGACCCTACTCTTTTTGTCCCCCGTATTTTTTGCACCAGCACCAGGCGCAGAGCCCGGAGCTGGTTTTAAAAATACGGGGGATCCCCTGTCCGTTTTTCCCCCGGATTTTTAGAACCAGGACCGGCTCGAAGAGCCCGAGGCTGGTTATGCTTTGGAGGGGGGACCCCACGCAATTTTTCTTTTCCGGGTTTTTCACATTCCATTTAAAAAAAAAATAATAATAATCTTTTAAAAAATATATAAATAATACTTGTGCCTCCAAAAAAGACAAACCAAGTACCTAATCCCTTCTAATATAAATAGATATGCTATTACCCCAAAAAAAACATGTTTTAAATTTTTTTTATTAGATTCCGCCTGCAAAGTGTGGCGGATTGAAAATGACGAATTTACTGTTTAAAAGCACTGTTGTCGAATTTACAAACTTCAATTGAATATACTTTTGTTGAATTGCCGCATTTGTACCATTGCAGAAAAGTCGAATTTGTCAAATGTCGAATTTTAAAAAGTCGAATTTTGAAAGGATGCAAGAATAGGCCCCGCCCCCTTCTTCACATCAGCCGTCCCCGCCGTCCCCTTCTACCCCTGTACCTTGCTCTCTCCTGTCTGTGCTCTCTCCCGTCTGTAGGACTAGGCCCCGCCCCCTTCTTACCCTCCAGTGACTGCTCTCTCCTGACAAGTGGACCAGGCCTGCCCCCTACACACTGCTGGTGTCTTCATTGTTACTTGGTCTGGAGCTCCGTTGGGGAGAGAACTCACGTGAGCTCATTAAGAATGAGGAACTGGGATGTTTTAATTTTATTGTGAGTAGTGTAGTGTGGTGATGTAGTATGTTGTATGGGGGGTATAGTGTAACTATGAAGTGCAGCATATGGGAGGGCTATAGCATAGTGATGTAGTGTGGCATATGGGGGGTGGTAGCGCATAGGCGTGCGTACAGGGGGTGCCTGGTGCGCACAGGCACTCCCTAATGTCCAGCACCGCTGCACGCCACGCTTGCTGTGGCACAGTGATCGCTGAGTGTGTGATCGGTGGAGCCTAGCCTGTAGCTCATTTCCGTACCTCCCACCACCGCTGCGCCCGCCCCCCCTCTGCCTGCTGCTAATACTATGCTGAGTGCATTCGTCGGCGGCCTCACTGGGGGGACTGGTGTCACCTTGCAATGTGACGTGGTGATGTCCGCCTATGCTCTCCTCCCGCCCACCCGTGCTTTCCTCCCGCTGCGGTCTCTCAGTCCTAGTTTGCCGCGGCTGCCACACCACTGGCAGTGTTCCTCTAGGGGGGACTGGGAGCCGCCGGCAGACACATTCTGCTGAGACTTACTTGTCAGTGCGGGTTCCGGATGGCAGGCGGCGGGTGGGAGGGCAGACGGGGAGCAGGTGTCACAAGGAGTGTGTGGGTAACTAATTCACAATACTTCCGCTCAACGTGGCACTGCTGGTCCTTCATCTCCCATGTCTCTTCACCAGGTGGCGGGCGGCCCGGAAATTAAGTGATGTGTTGTGCAGCAGTCAGTGTGAAGTGACTGTGAGTAACACTGATGGTGCTGATGATGCTGCTGCAGAATCGGGAAGCAATTAATTCATAAATATAATGTACTCTATCAGTGTATTATACATACATAAACATGTACATACGTGTATTTGTGTATACATGTATATACATGTGTGTGTGTGCATATATATATATATATACAGCCAGTTCCCAGGAACAAAAGTCCTCCCCCGCTTCCGCTAAGTCCAAAGCATGACGCTGGGGCTCCACTGGTGGAGCCAGGTGCGGTGGGGGCCCGTCTCAAGTGCTTCAGCAATCAGTGGGCTTGCTCACAGGTGGATCCCTGGATTCTACAAGTAGTGTCTCAGGGATTCAAGCTGGAATTCGAGACGTCTCCCCCTCGCCGTTTCCTAAAATCTGCCTTGCCAACATCTCCCTTGGACAGGGAGGCTGTGATAGAGGCAAATTCACAAGCTGTATTTGCAGCAGGTGATAGTCAAGGTACCCCTCCTTCAACAAGGAAGGGGTTACTATTCCACAATGTTTGTGGTACCGAAACCGGACGGTTCGGTGAGACCCATTTTAAATTTTAAATCTTTGAACACGTATATAAAACGGTTCAAGTTCAAGATGGAATCGCTCAGGGCGGTTATCTCAAGCCTGGAGGAAGGGGATTACATGGTATCACTGGACATCAAGGATGCTTACCTGCATGTCCCCATTTACTCTCCTCACCAGGAGTACATCAGATTTGTGGTACAGGACTGTCATTACCAATTCCAGACGCTGCCGTTTGGTCTGTCCACGGCACCGAGGGTGTTTACCAAGGTAATGGCCGAGATGATGATACTCCTGCGAAAAAAGGGAGTTATAATTATCCCGTACTTGGACGATCTCCTGATAAAGGCGAGGTCCAAGGAACAGTTGTTGATCGGAGTAGCACTTGCTCGGCAGGTGCTACAACAGCACGGCTGGATCCTGAATATTCCAAAGTCGCAGCTGGTTCCTGCAACACGTCTATTGTTCCTGGGGATGGTTCTGGACACAGAACAGAAAAGGGTGTTTCTCCCGGAGGAGAAGGACAAGGAGTTGTCATCGCTAGTCAGAGACCTCCTAAGACCAAAACAGGTGTCGGTGCACCACTGCACGCGAGTCCTGGGAAAGATGGTAGCTTCTTACGAAGCAATTCCGTTCGGAAGGTTCCATGCACGGATCTTTCAGTGGGATCTGTTGGACAAGTGGTCCGGATCGCATCTTCAGATGCATCAGAGGATAACCCTGTCTGCAAGGACCAGGGTGTCTCTACTGTGGTGGCTGCAGAGTGCTCATCTTCTGGAGGGCCGCAGATTCGGCATACAGGACTGGGTCCTGGTAACCACGGACGCCAGCCTTCGAGGCTGGGGAGCAGTCACACAGGGAAGAAATTTCCAGGGACTATGGTCAAGCCAGGAAATGTCCCTACACATAAATATTCTGGAACTAAGAGCTATTTACAATGCCCTAAGTCAGGCAAGACCCCTGCTTCAAAGTCAGCCAGTACTGATTCAGTCAGACAACATCACGGCGGTCGCCCATGTAAACCGACAAGGCGGGACGAGAAGCAGGATGGCGATGGCAGAAGCCACGAAGATTCTCCGATGGGCGGAAAATCACGTGTTAGCACTGTCGGCAGTGTTTATTCCAGGAGTGGACAACTGGGAAGCAGACTTCCTCAGCAGATACGACCTCCACCCGGGAGAGTGGGGACTTCATCCAGAAGTCTTCCGGCTGATTACAAACCGATGGGAATGGCCACAGGTGGACATGATGGCGTCCCGCCTCAACAAAAAGCTAGAAAACTATTGCGCCAGGTCAAGGGACCCTCAGGCGATAGCGTTGGACGCTCTAGTGACACCGTGGGTGTACCGGTCGGTTTATGTGTTTCCTCCTCTTCCTCTCATACCAAGGGTGCTGAGGATAATAAGAAGGAGAAGAGTAAGAACTATACTCATTATTCCGGATTGGCCAAGAAGAGCTTGGTACCCAGAACTTCAAGAAATGATCTCGGAGGACCCATGGCCTCTACCGCTCAGACAAGACCTGCTGCAGCAGGGGCCTTGTCTGTTCCAAGACTTACCGCGGCTGCGTTTGACGGCATGGCTGTTGAACACCGGATCCTGAAGGAAAAGGGCATTCCGGAGGAAGTCATTCCTACGCTGATCAAAGCCAGGAAGGACGTGACCGCAAAACATTATCACCACATATGGCGAAAATATGTTGCTTGGTGTGAGGACAGGAAGGCCCCAACGGAGGAATTTCAACTGGGTCGATTCCTGCACTTCCTACAGTCAGGGGTGAATATGGGCCTCAAATTGGGGTCCATTAAGGTCCAGATTTCGGCTCTGTCGATTTTCTTCCAAAAAGAACTGGCTTCCCTGCCGGAAGTTCTGCAGCTTGTCACTAAAAAACATTGTTGCAATTTTAGCTGGGAGCTGCAATAATTACTCTAATACATAACACAGCCAACACTTCTATATTCACACAATATACTGCATGGTGAATATAGAAGTGGTGCTTGCTAAACAGCACCTCCTACTGCATTCCACATCACCGCTGGTCACACTCATATCAGGCCCATAATGCTGTCTACTATGCCATAGTGGTGCTTACTATATAACACCAGGTGCTGTGCAGTGGTCAAAACACACTAACTGGTCCCATGCTGTTGTTGAACTAAAGGCCTATACACACGATGAGATTCGGTCTATGCTAATAGGTTTAAAAAGGTTACATAAAAGCTACTTTATGTATTTATTCATTAAAATTTTTAAGTTGTATTTTACAACCATACAATGATATGATATATAATGTATCGTATAATCATTACATAATGTTGATGGCATTGAATTGTCTCTGCCTTGACTAGTGGCAGCAGCTTCAGCACTAGGTGGAAGTGGATCTTGATCTTTCCCTATTTTACCCTCCACCTTTTTGTTCTCCATTTTTTAATGTGTGGAATTATATGCCAGTAATATATCTGGAATTAGACGGTGGTAATGTCTGGAATTAGATACCACTAGATAGATACCAGATATCACTGTGACTGGAATGATGACATATGCACAGTGACAGGACACTACCACAGCATCGGGCTCCACTAGCTGGACAGATAATGCCACAGCCGGGGGTCACTTTTATACAGTGCCCTGCGGCCGTGGCATTAAATATCCAACTAGTCACCCCTGGCCGGGGTACCCTGGGGGAGTGGGGACCCCTTCAATCAAGGGGTCCCCCCCCCAGCCACCCAAGGGCCAGGGGTGAAGCCCGAGGCTGTCCCCCCATCCAAGGGCTGCGGATGGGAGGCTGATAGCCTTGAGAAAATTGAAAGAATATTGTTTTTTCCAGTAGTACTACAAGTCCCAGCAAGCCTCCCCCGCAATCTGGTACTTTGAGAACCACAAGTACCAGCATGCGGGAGAAAAACGGGCCCGCTGGTACCTGTAGTTCTACTGGGGAAAAAATACCCAAATAAAAACAGGACACAGACACCGTGAAAGTATAACTTTATTTCACACCTGCCGACACACACATACTTACCTATGTTGACACGAAGCAGTCGGTCCTCTTCTCCAAGTAGAATCCACGGGTACCTGAAAATAAAAGATAATTATACTCACCTGATCCAGGTTCCAGATTAAATCCACGTACTTGGCAAAACAACAAACCGAACACCCGGACCAGACGGACTGAAAGGGGTCCCATGTTTACACATGGGACCCCTTTCCACGAATGCAGACATCCGAATCTCGCGGGAATCCGACAGCGGGATGATGACGTTCGGGCGCGCTCGGGTTAGCCGAGCAAGGCGGGAAGGTTCGAAACTGCCTCGGACCCATGTAAAATGGGTGAAGTTCGGAGGGTCCGGATTCCGACGAACCGAACCCACTCATCACTAGTATGTACGTGTGTGTCAGGTGCCGTGTACGTACGTACGTACGTACGTACGTACGTACGTACGTACGTACATGTGTGTCAGGTGTCGTGCGTGTACGTGTGTGTGTGTGTGTGTCAGGTGGCGCGTACCTACATGTGTGTATGTCAGGTGCTGTGCATGTGTGTACGTACACGCGTGTATGTGTCAGGTGCCGCGCGTGTACGTGTGTGTGTGTGTGCCAGGAGCCACGCGTGTACATGCGTGAGGGTGTCAGGAGCCGCGCGTATACGTACATACGTGTAGGTTTCAGGTGCCGCGCGTATACATACGTGTGTGTGTCAGGAGCCGAGCGTGTACGTACATGTGTGTGTGTCAGGAGCAACGCGCGTGTGTGTCAGGAGCCACACGTGTGCATACGTGTGTGTGTCAGGTGCCACACATGTACGTACGTACGTAAGTACGTACGTACGTACGTGTGTGTGTCAGGTGCCGCGCGTGTACGTGTGTGTGTCAAGTGCCGCGTTTGTACGTACGTATGTGTGTGCCTGGAGCCGCGCGTGTACATACATGTGTGTGTGTGTGTCTCAGGTGCTGTACGTGTATGTGTGTGTCTCAGGTGCTGCACGTGTATATGTGTGTATTTCAGGTGCTGCATTTGTATGCGTCAGCTGCCACGTGGGTGTCAGGTGTTGAGCGTGTATGTGTTTGTGTCAGCTGTCGCATCTGTATGTGTGTGACTGTCAGGTGCTGCGCGTGTATGTGTGTGTCAGGTGCTGTTCATGTATGTGGGAGTGGCAGGTGCTGCATGTGTATATATGTGTGAGTGGCAGGTGCTGCGTGTGTATACGATTGTGTGTGAGGTGCTGCGAGTGTATGTGTGTGTTAGGTGCTCTGAGTGTATATGATTGTGTGTCAGGTGCTGTGCGTGTGTGCGTTAAATGCCACATGTATATATGTGTGTCAGGTGCTGCGTGTGTGTGTGTGTGTGTGTGTGTGTGTCAGGTGCTGCATGTTTGTATGTGTGTGTGTGTGTGTGTCAGGTGCTGCATGTCTGTATGTGTGTGTGTCAGGCGCTGCATGTCTGTGTGTGTGTGTGTGTGTGTGTGTCAGGTGCTGCATGTCTGTATATGTGTGTGGGTGTGTCAGGTGATGCATGTCTGTGTGTGTGGGTGTGTGTGGGTGTGTCAGGTGCTGCATGTCTGTGTGTGTGTGTGTCTGTCAGGTGCTGCATGTGTGTGTCAGGTGCTGCATGTCTGCGTGTGTGTGTGTCAGGCGCAGTATGTCTGCGTGTGTGTGTCAGGCGCTGCATATCTGTGTCAGGTGCTGTGTGTGTGTGTGTGTGTGTGTGTGCGCGTGTCTGTCAGGTGCTGCGTGTCTGCGTGTGTGTCAGGTGCTGCGTGTCTGCGTGTGTGTCAGGCGCTGCGTGTCTGCGTGTGTGTCAGGCGCTGCGTGTCTGCGTGTGTGTCAGGCGCTGCGTGTCTGCGTGTGTGTCAGGCGCTGCGTGTCTGCGTGTGTGTCAGGCGCTGCGTGTCTGTCAGGCGCTGCGTGTCTGCGTGTGTGTCAGGCGCTGCGTGTCTGTCAGGCGCTGCGTGTCTGCGTGTGTGTCAGGCGCTGCGTGTGTGTCAGGCGCTGCGTGTCTGCGTGTGTGTCAGGCGCTGCGTGTCTGCGTGTGTGTCAGGCGCTGCGTGTCTGCGTGTGTGTCAGGCGCTGCGTGTGTGTCAGGCGCTGCGTGTGTGTCAGGCGCTGCGTGTGTGTCAGGCGCTGCGTGTGTGTGTGTGTGTGTCAGGCGCTGCGTGTCTGCGTGTGTGTCAGGCGCTGCGTGTCTGCGTGTGTGTCAGGCGCTGCGTGTCTGCGTGTTTGTGTGTCAGGTGCTGCGTGTGTGTGTCAGGTGCTGCGTGTGTGTGTGTCAGATGCTGCGTGTCTGCGTGTGTGTCAGGTGCTGCGTGTGAGTATGTCAGGTGCTGCGTGTGTCAGGAGCATGTGAGTGTCAGGTGCGTGTGTGTGTCAGGCGCTGCGTGTGTCAGGCGCTGCCTGTGCGTGTGCGTGTGTGTCAGGCGCTGCCTGTGCGTCAGGCGCTGCGTGTCTGTGTGTGTCAGGCGCTGCGTGTCTGTGTGTGTCAGGCGCTGCGTGTCTGTGTGTGTCAGGCGCTGCGTGTGTGTCAGGCGCTGCCTGTGCGTGTGTGCCAGGCGCTGCCTGTGCGTGTGTGCCAGGCGCTGCCTGTGCGTGTGTGTCAGGCGCCGCGCGTGTCAGGCGCCGCGTGTCTGTCAGGCTCCGCGTGTCTGTCAGGCGCCGCGTGTCTGTCAGGCGCCGCGTGTCTGTCTGGCGCCGCGTGTGCGTCAGGCGCCGCGTGTGCGTCAGGCGCCGCGTGTGCGTCAGGCGCCGCATGTCTATGTGCGTCAGGCGCCGCTTGTGAGTGTGTGCGTGTGTGTCAGGTCCGTGTGAGTGTCAGGTGCTGCGTCTGTGTGTGCGTGTGTCAGGTGCTGCGTGTGTGTCAGGTGCTGCGTGTGAGTGTGTGTGCGCGTGTGTCAGGTCCGTGTGAGTGTCAGGTGCTGTGTGTGTGTCAGGTGCTGTGTGTGTGCGTGTGTGTCAGGTGCTGTGTGTGTGTGTGTGTGTGTGTGTCAGGTGCTGTGTGTGTGCGTGTGTGTCAGGCGCTGCATATGCGTATGCGTGTCAGGCGTTGCATGTCTGTGTGTGTCTGGTGCTGCGTGTCTGGGGGGGGTGGCCGGACACACAGCAGAGAGGGGAGGGTGACCGGACACACGGCAGGGAGGGGAGGGGGTAGGGGGTGGCCGAACACAGCAGGAAGAGGGGGGAGTTGCCGAACACACAGCAGGGGAGGGGAGGGGATGGTGGCCAGACAAACAGCAGGGGAGGGGAGGGTAGGCCGGACACACAGCAGGTGAGGGGGGGGGTGGCTGGACACACAGCAGGGAGGGGGGGGTAGGCAGGACACACAGCAGGGGAGGGGAGGGTGGCCGGAAAAACAGCAGGGAGGGGGGGGGGGTAGGCCGGACACACAGCAGGGGAGGGGGGGTGGCTGGACACACAGCAGGTGAGGGGGGGGCTGGACACACAGCAGGTGAGGGGGGGGGCTGGACACACAGCAGGTGAGGGGGGGGGCTGGACACACAGCAGGTGAGGGGGGGGGGCTGGGCACACAGCAGGTGAGGGGGGGGGGGCTGGACACACAGCAGGTGAGGGGGGGGGGGGTGCTGGACACACAGCAGGTGAGGGGGGGGGGGGCTGGACACACAGCAGGTGAGGGGGGGGGGGGGGCTGGACACACAGCAGGTGAGGGGGGGGGCTGGACACACAGCAGGTGATGGGGGGGCTGGACACACAGCAGGTGAGGGGGGGGGCTGGACACGCAGCAGGTGAGGGGGGGGGCTGGACACGCAGCAGGGGAGGGGGGGGTAGGCCGGACACACAGCAGGGGAGGGGAGGGTGGCCGGACACACAGCAGGGGAGGGGAGGGTGGCCAGACACACAGCAGGGGAGGGGAGGGTGGCCGGACAAACAGCAGGGAGGGGGGAGGGGTAGGCCGGACACACAGCAGGGGAGGAGGGGGGGGGCTGGACACACAGCAGGTGAGGGGGGGGGGGGCTGTACACACAGCAGGTGAGGGGGGGTAGGCCGGACACACAGCAGGGAGGGGGGGGGGTAGGCCGCCGCGGACACACAGCAGGGGAGGGGAGGGTGGCCGGACAAACAGCAGGGAGGGGGGGGTAGGCCGGACACACAGCAGGTGAGGGGGGGGGTGGCTGGACACACAGCAGGTGAGGTGGGGGGTCTGGACACACAGCAGGGAGGGGTGGGGGTAGGCCGGACAAACAGCAGGGAGGGGGGGGTAGGCCGGACACACAGCAGGGAGGGGGGGGGGGCTGGACACACAGCAGGGGGGGGGTAGGCCGGACACACAGCAGGTGAGGGGGGGGGTGGCTGGACACACAGCAGGGAGGGGGGTAGGCCGGACACACAGCAGGTGAGGGGGGGGGGGCTGGACACACAGCAGGTGAGGGGGGGGGGCTGGACACACAGCAGGTGAGGGGGGGGGCTGGACACACAGCAGGTGAGGGGGGGTGGGGGTAGGCCGGACACACAGCAGGTGAGGGGGGGGGGTGGCTGGACACACAGCAGGGAGGGAAGGGGGTAGGGGGGTGGCCTTATTATAATAACCGTGTGGGGGAGGAGTCTGCGGCGGTGGGTGAATGAGATGTGGGGGCAGGCTGCTAAGGGTGCAGGGGAGGAGGGGAAGGGAGCCGGATGGATCTGAATGTGAGCCGCACGTAAGGGACCATACTGATCCTCCCCACCTCAGCCCGCTGGTGCTGCTGCTGCCTGACTTCTTCCGTGCAGCACAGCTGTCTTCTCCGGCTGCCGCTCCCGCACCCGCTTCAGGTGTGGGGGTACCACACCGCTCAGTAGGCAAGCGCTGTCAGTCAGGAGTCAGCGCTGCACCGGATGTCTCTTCTGGATGTCCTCTGACTTTCTCCTGCGGCGCAACTCCAGCTATTCCTCCCGCTGCGGCTCCCACTTCGGGTAAGGGGACCATATTGCTCAGTAGTGAGCACTTTCGGTAAGCCTGCGGCTGCTATGCCGCTACCCCTCTCCTCCACAGTCCTAATGGGTCGCTGCAGTCTGTAAGGGACCGCAGGTGCACACACCCAGGAACCGCTGGCTCTCCTCCCGCTGCCAGCAGCTACTTTTATAACCTCAGCCTGCACGAGACCCCTTCCCTCACTCACTCTCGCTCTCCTGGCGGCCACTGCGCAGCCGCAACAAATTGAAAAGCCTTATCTCTATAATGGGGCATATTTCTCTTAATTAAAAAAACCCTATAACTTTCTGAAAAACCACAACCCCAAAAGGCACTACACTGGGGCATACTCTATCTAGTAAAACAAACCCCAAGTCTTAATTCGTCCTCTATCCGGAGTTATGCCTTCCCAAAAAATATCTAATTCACTCTATAGGAAAACGGTGTCAAAAAGCCACAAAGGAAGTCACAGAAAAAAACTGACAGTTGGAACTTTAGGTTACTCCCAATTCCTCATTTTTTATTATTTTGCCCTGAAATTTGGCATGCAGCACCGGGTGACGATTCTACACGCCCATGCCAAATTTCAGCTCAGTACGTCCAATCAGTTTTGAGGTGTAGCCCCTCAAACACCATGCCCCCATCTCAGAAGTTCCCTATGGGAGAATTCCGTTTGTTCGATTCAGCCTTAATATAAGGGCACGACCGTGCCCTTATAATATCTATCTATCTATCTATCTATCGTATGTGTGTGTATATATACACATCTATACATACATGCGCTAACACCTGGACATACACTGATGTACCCACACCTAATATCCATACATACACGCCCTGACACCTGGACATACACCAACATTCCCACACCTGCATCTATACATACACATGCTGACACCTGGACATACACCAACATACAAGCACCTGCATCTATATATACACGCGCTGACAAATGGACATACACCGACGTACCCACACTTGCATCTATACATACATGCACTGACATCTGGACATACAAGCACCTGCATCTATACATACACGCGCTGACACCTGAACCTACACTGACCTTCCCACACCTGCATCTATACATACACATTCTGACACCTGGACATACACAGACGTACCCACACCTGCATCTATACATACACGCGTTGACACCTGGACGTACACTGACGTACACACACCTACATCTATATATGCATGGATGCAAATGTGGGTACGTCTGTATACGTCCAGGTGTTAGCATGTGTATGTATAGATGTTAGGTGTGGGTACATCAGTGTATGTCCAGGTGTCAGCACATGTATGTATAGATTCACATGTGGGTAAACCGGTGTACGTCCACGTGTCAGCATGTGTAGGTATAGATGCAGGTGTGGGTACGTTGGTGTACGTTTAGGGGTCAGCGTGTTAATGTATAGATGTTGGTGTGTGTATGTCAGTGTACGTACAGATATAGGTGTGTGTGTGTATGTATGTATGTATGTATGTATGTATGTGTATAGAGGAAGGTGTGATACATACATATAACACATACATGATAGATACATACATATATCACACACACGATAGATAGATAGATAGATAGATAGATAGATAGAACACATACATACAAGATAGATACATACATACATGATAGATACATATATATACACACACATACGATAGATAGATAGATATATCACAAACATATATGATTCATACATATATCACACACACATACATGATACATACATGAGAAAGACCTGGGATGGTGATGAGGCCAGGGCCCCCTGCTGATGTTGCGTTGAGGAAGGCAGTGTTCCAGGGCGGATGCCAGTCGGGGAGAGCGCCGCGCAGCCCGGGAAAAATACTGCTGAGGAGCTACATCTGGAAGAGCCCCTGGGAGGGAGAGTGCCACATGCACCATCCTGCGCGGCAGACTCTGCAGGCCTGCACATGGGAAGGGAGGTCTCTGGCCACACGTACTCACCCTTCTGCTGAAGCCCCGCTGCTGTCCCCATCAGCGCTCTCCAGCGGGGAGCGGGGCCAGGATGAACCTCAACCTGTGAGAACTATCTTCATGATCAAGAGATCTCATATGCAAGATAAGTATGTGTTGGGATAGGGCTGGGGAGGGCGGCTGCTCGGGCACACCCCCGTCAAGTTAAGGAGATTTAACTGAGGAAGCACAAGGGAATTCTCGTCTGGGGACAACAACTGCAGGGAGACCACATCTTTTCAGATGAACATGGGAGGGCGGAAGGCTGCCTAATACTGAAGCACCCTCAGACATTAAACCATATGCAACAACTATTGCAAGCATTCCTGGGGGAAGGTCTGCAGCAGACGGTGATGTCATCCAAGCAGTGGGCCAAAGTTGGCTGGAACCCTCATCTGTATATGAAAAGAGAAAAGGGGCATGCAGGGCATGGCGGCCTTTTGCGGCGCTTGGATAACCCCAAGTTTGCATTAAACACCCCCACCCTCCTTCGGTGTGGGGCTCATGTTGGCCATGCCCAAGCCCCTGAAGCATTCAAGCTGATTTCTTGCAACAGCTGGGCACTGTAACAGCTTCAGAGCTGCTCTACAAGACAAGTAAAAGGGTGTGGGCCCTGCAGCACCACCTGTAGTTTGCATACACACATATATAGGACAGCATCTCTTATATGCCCCAGGGTCAATAAAATAGTATCCTTGTCTAGGCTATCCATCCCCTCAGATAAGGTATTTGTCCATGCCGCTACAGCACTACACACCCAGGCCGACGCAATTGCCGGTCTGAGTAAGGTACCTGAATGTGTATAAATGGACTTCAGGGTAATCTCCTGTTTGCGGTCAGCACACTCTTTGAGGGTAGCCGTATCCTGGGACGGGACGGCTATCTTCTTGGATAAGCGTGTTAATGCTTTGTCCACCCTAGGGGAGGATTCCCATCGTAACCTATCCGTTGATGGGAAAGGATACGCCATAAGAATCCTTTTGGAAATCTGCAGTCTTTTATCTGGAGATTCCCAAGCTTTTTCACATAACTCGTTCAGCTCGTGTGAGGGGGGAAAGGTTACCTCAGGCTTCTTTCCCTTGTACATATGTACCCTCTTGTCAGCGACAGGGGGTTCCTCTGTGATGTGCAAAACATCTTTTATTGCCATAATCATAAATCGAATGGATTTTGCCAATTTTGGCTGTAACTTTGCATCATCGTAATCGACACTGGAGTCAGAATCCGTGTCGGTATCTGTGTCAACAATCTGGGATAGTGGGCGCTTATGAGACCCTGACAGTCCCTGCAACATAGGATCAGGCATGGGTTGAAACCCTGACTGTCCCAAAGCTTCTGCCTTGTCTAATCTTTTGTGCAATGAGTTTACACTAGCATTTAAAACATTCCACATATCCATCCAATCAGCTGTCGGCGGAGACACCACATTCATTTGCTCCCGCTCCTCTCTAATATAGCCTTCTTCCTCAGACATGTCGACACACGTGTACCGACACACTTCACACACAGGGAATGCTTTTTCTGAAGACAGTTTCCCCACAAGGCCCTTTGGAGAGACAGAGAGAGAGTATGCCAGCACACCCCCCAGCGCTATATAACCCAGGAATAAAACAGTAACTTAATGTTTGCCCAGTAGTGCTGCTGTATGTAATTTGCGAATTATGTGCCCCCCCCCCCCCTCTTTTCAACCCTCTTGTCTAACGTGGTATAAGCAGGGTAGAGTCCGGGGAGCTTCCTCTCAGCGGTGCTGTGGAGAAAAAATGGCGCTGGTGAGTGCTGAGGGAGAAGCCCCGCCCCCTCGGAGGCGGGCTTCTGTCCCGCTTAAACTGTAAAATTGGTGGGGGCTTATACATATATAAAGTGCCCAGCTGTATATATGTTATATTTTTGCGAAAGAGGTTTATATTGCTGCCCAGGGCGCCCCCCCTGCGCCCTGCACCCTTACAGTGACCGGTGTATGTGAGGTGTATGGGAGCAAAGGCGCACAGCTGCAGTGCTGTGCGTTACCTCAGTGAAGATCATGAAGTCTTCTGCCGCCTCTGAAGTCTTCTTTTCTTCTCATACTCACCCGGCTTCTATCTTCCGGCTCTGCGAGGGGGACGGCGGCGCGGCTCTGGGACGGACGGCGAGGGTGAGATCCTGAGTACCAATCCCACTGGAGCTAATGGTGTCCAGTAGCCTAAGAAGCAGGACCTTGCAACTCAGAGAGTAGGGCTGCTTCTCTCCCCTCAGTCCCTCGATGAGGGAGTCTGTTGCCAGCAGTGCTCCCTGAAAATTAAAAACCTAACAAAATACTTTCTGTCAGAAAGCTCAGGAGAGCTCCTGAAAAGCACCCAGTCTCCACTGGGTACAGTATCAAACTGAGGTCTGGAGGAGGGGCATAGAGGGAGGAGCCAGTGCACACCCAGAACTAAAGTCTTTCTTAAAGTGCCCATGTCTCCTGCGGAGCCCGTCTATCCCCATGGTCCTTACGGAGTCCCCAGCATCCTCTAGGACGTTAGAGAAAATAGGATTTTAATACCTACCGGTAAATCCTTTTCTCTTAGTCCGTAGAGGATGCTGGGCACCCGTCCCAGTGCGTACTGTGTCTGCAGTTATTAAATGGCCCTTAACTCCAGAACATTTATGTGGAGATGAAAACATCCAAGGAAGACTTGACCATCTTCCTTGGATGTTTTCCCCCTGTGTGACTGCTCTCCAGCCTCAGAGGGTTGCATCCGTGGTCCCTAGGATCCCGTCCTGGATCCCGAACCATCGCCCCTCTAGGTGGTGAGAACTATGCAGCCACCAATGGAGTGAGATTCTGGTCTTGGAAGACAGGATTATCCTCCGGTGCATGTGTAGGTGGGATCCGGACCACTTGTCCAACAGGTCCCACTGGAACACTCTGGCATGGAACCTGCCAAACTGAATGGCCTCGTAGGCCGCAACCATCTTCCCCAGCAACTGAATGCATTGATGGATTAACACTCTTGCTGGTTTCAGAATTTGTTTGACCAGACTCTGGATCTCCAGAGCCTTTCCACTAGAAGAAAACCTCTTCTGTGTCCAGTATCACTCCCAAAAACAACAACCGCGTCATTGGGACCAACTGCGATTTTGGCAAGTTTAGGAGCCAACCATGTTGTTGAAGAACTGTCAGGGAGAGTAGATGTTTTGCACCAACTGGTCCCTGGATCTCGCCTTTATCAGGAGATCATCCAAGTACGGGATAATTGTGACTCCTTGCTTGCGAAGGAGAACCATCATTTCCGCCATCACCCTGGTGAAAATCCTCGGAGCCGTGGACAGACCAAACGGCAACGTCTGAAATTGGTAATGACAATCCTGAATTGCAAACCTCAGGTAGCTTGATGCAGTGGCTAAATGGGAACATATAAGTAGGCATCCTTTATGTCTACCAAAACCATGAAATCTCCTTTATCCCCCGGACTGGAGATCACTACCCTGAGAGATTCCATCTTGAAATTGAATTTCTTTAGGTAGAAATTAAGGGATTTCAGATTTAAGATTGGTCTGACTGAGCCGTCCGGCTTCGGGACCACGAAGAGGCTTGAATAAAAACCTTCTCCCTGCTGACTAAGGCTGATTTGAACAATCGGTGAGGGGGAACGTCTTAAAACCCCAGTTTGTACCTTTGGGACACTATTTGTAAAGCCCACGAGTCCAGGTCCGAATGAATCCAGAACTGACTGAAGAGTTTTAGACGTGCCCCCCACTGGTGCGGGCTCCTGCAAGAGAGCCCCAGCGTCATGCAGTGGATTTGGCAAAAGCAGAGGACGATCTCTGCTCCTGCGATCTTGAAGAGGCTACAGACCTCTTCCCTCTTTTCCTTCCTCTACCTGCAAAGAAAGGGGAATCTTAACTTCTTGCATATCTATTGGGCCGAAATGACTGCGTCAGATAATGATGCGTCTTCATCCGTTGAGAGGGAACATAGGGCAAGAAGGATGACTTACCTGCGGGAGCTGCCGAGATCAAATTAACTAGGCCGTCACCAAACAAGGCTTCACCTTCATAGGGAAGAGACTCCCTTTCTTCTTGGAGTCAGCATCAGCATTCCCTTGGTGAATCCACAATGCCCTCCTATCCGAGACTGCCATGAAATTGGCCCGTGAGCACTTGTGCCCGGTGTAGGATTTTTAAATATGTGTAGTTTACTGTATGCAAAGGTTTAAAACCTTTTAGGAACTGAGATCTAAGGTGTATTACATGTAGTTTAAAAAAAACAAAAAAGGTTTATTTTATGGCAGTAGTTTCCAAACTGGGGTTCTTGCACTGGTAGCATAGTTTGGTGGTCCAGGACCAATTAAAATTATTTATACTTTATTAAATTGGCAAAACCATTCCCTCACAACATAACTGAACCTGAGGATGACATGCTATAAACACAATTTACTTAATTTTATATTTTTTTCTGAATTTCTCAATAAAAAAAACTTTGGCCTAGGGGTGCCGTGAAACAAATTGTGATACTCTAGGGCAGGGGTGTCAAACCCATGGGCCGCATGCCGCCCCCAATGCATCCTTTTGTGGCCCACAGGCCGGGGTCCGACAGGGGTCCTTTTGTGGCCCGATCACCTTGCTTAGAGCGAGGGCAGGAGAGTGCAGCCAGAGTCTTTGCTTTCTATGTGCGGCACCATCTTCCCGAAGAGATCACCGGGAAGATAGTGCCCCTTCCACTGGCTACAGCACAGGTATACTGGGGTGGGGTAGCAAACTGGGGGCCCCAATGGGCCCCTCCAGCAGTCCCTCTACCAAAACACGTCTTTTGGTGGTTTTGCGGTGTTGTTATAACTACATGGTGACGATACTGTAGCACAGAGATTTTCAACCATTTACAACTCACGTCACACAGAACAAGATTTAAATATTGACAAGGCACACTGAAATATAATGGTGATGCATGGTGCAGTATCGTGTCCTAGGATGTCATGTCGCAGCTTCTCCATAGGTAACGCCTGAACAGGCCCGGTGACAGGGGGGACAAAGGGGACACTTGTTCAGGGCTCCAAGTATTAAGAACAGAAATAATGGGGCCACAGTGCCAATATTGCTTTTTAAAGTGTATCCACCAACTGCTCAATTTAAGAAGGAAAACAATTAACAGGCCAACTAAATCCTCCCCCCTCCTTTTACCCCATCACTTTGTCCAGTCCCTGTGGTCCATACTGTATTGCCATTATTATGCATGTTGCTGTGCTGGCCCTTTTCTGAATGTCCCTGCCACCGCCACCGAAGAGCTGGATAGCCCAGTATGAAAACCACCTGCCGGCCTAACTGACGGTCCGAGTCAAAGGCTCCATTTTTTTTTAAAGATCCCTCTGCCAAGTTAAGGGGGGGTTGAGGGGGCCCCAGAGATATCAGTGTACTGGGCCCCGAGATTTCTGTTGCTGGCCCTGACCCTCAGGGGCGTATCTACCCCTTGGCCAGGATGGCACTTGCCAGGGGCACCATCCAGCTGTGCCAACCGTGGCTAAGGGATAGAGTTCTGCAGTCTCGAAAGGGCGCTATGGCAATCAGCGTGGGACTGACCAATTAGACGGTGAGGGAAGGATACTGAAATTGTCCCAACCCTGTTACAGTTTGAAACGCCCCTCAACTGCTGTCCACTGCTTCACTCCTAGCTCTGCCCCTTTGAAATTATTAATCCCTACCCCCTGGTAGGCGGAGTTCTCCAGGCCCATACTCAGGAGTCACCACTGCTGTACATTATGTGCCGGTTGTAGAGGCAGAGCGGGGAACATCAGAGAACGCCACAAATTACACAGTGGGCAAGGAGATGGCTGGAGACAGCTGCACAGCCATGCCTTGCAAGTTCGAGAGAGCTGTTGAATTTCAGCACTTCAAGTCAGAGCCTGCCCCCTGCTGCCCAAGCAGTCCGTGACAGTTAGTGTCGAGGAGGGGGGGATTTGTGCATGTGTGCTATCAGTGTGTGTGGGGGGGGGTGGAGGATGTGTGTGACTGTGAGGGAGCTGTCAGTGTCAGTGGGGAGAGGAGCAGGAGGGAGTTGTCAGTGTGTGGAAGTGATGAGAGTTGTCAGTACTGGGGAAATGTGTGTGTGTGTGTGTGTGTGTGTGTGTACTAGATTTAGGAGTGTGTGTTTGTGAGAGGTTTCAGTTGGGGAATTAGAGTTCATACAGTAATTAAATGTTTTCATATTGAGAACTACATCTCCCAGCATATACAGTGTGCTGGGGATGCTAACAAGCTTTATTTAAAAGTTTAAAAAACATTGCTTTTATGACTGCAATGGTTAAAAAGGGAGAGCTATAAATCAATTTATCAGTGAATGATCGCAGTTTGAGCTGTTACATTTTACTGAACCACCTATCCCTCCACACTCACTACCTGTCCTCAGGATACATTTACCATCCCGGCAGACGGTATACCGGCGGTCATTTGACCGATGTTGGAATCCTGACACCACTTGGGAGACTGGTGCCGGCACACAGACAGCCAACATCCCGAAGGCGAGTATTGGAGGGAGGGTTAGGACCGGGGGAGGGGGTGTTAGGGAAGGCACTAGGAGGTGGGGGGGGGGGTTAGTCCTAGCTGCCACCCCCTGAGGGTTAGCCCTATCCGCCACCCCCCCCAGAGGGTTAGGATTAGGATTAGGTATCATGTGACTGCTGGAATCCCGAGCGCCGGATGCCATACCCAACCCCCTTTACTTTTTCAGGCATTTCTATCTCTCCTCTCTCTCTGGTGTTCCGATTGCCCACTTTCCCTTGTGCTTTTCTCTCTCTCTCTCTCTCCTTTGTTTAGAGCATCAGTTTCTGTAGTCCACTTTATCCTTATTTTCTCTAACGTCCTAAGTGGATGCTGGGGACTCCGTAAGGACCATGGGGAATAGCGGCTCCGCAGGAGACTGGGCACATCTAAAGAAAGCTTTAGGACTAGCTGGTGTGCACTGGCTCCTCCCCCTATGACCCTCCTCCAAGCCTCAGTTAGATTTCTGTGCCCGACGAGAAGGGTGCACACTAGGGGCTCTCCTGAGCTTCTTAGTGAAAGTTTTAGTTTAGGTTTGTTATTTTCAGTGAGACCTGCTGGCAACAGGCTCACTGCATCGAGGGACTAAGGGGAGAAGAAGCGAATTCACCTGCGTGCAGAGTGGATTGGGCTTCTTGGCTACTGGACATTAGCTCCAGAGGGACGATCACAGGTTCAGCCTGGATGGGTCCCGGAGCCGCGCCGCCGGCCCCCTTACAGAGCCAGAAGAGCGAAGAGGTCCGGAAAAATCGGCGGCAGAAGACGTTCCTGTCTTCAATAAGGTAGCGCACAGCACTGCAGCTGTGCGCCATTGCTCTCAGCACACTTCATACTCCGGTCACTGAGGGTGCAGGGCGCTGGGGGGGGGCGCCCTGAGACGCAATAAAACACGACAGAAATACCTTACATGGCAAAAAATACATCACATATAGCTCCTGGGCTATATGGATGCATTTAACCCCTGCCAAAATATACAAAAAACCGGGAGATAAGGCCGCCGGAAAGGGGGCGGAGCCTATCTCCTCAGCACACTGGCGCCATTTTCCCTCACAGCTCAGTTGGAGGGAAGCTCCCCTGGCTCTCCCCTGCAGTCACTACACTACAGAAAGGGTTAAAAAAAGAGAGGGGGGCACTAATTAGGCGCAGTATTAAAACATACAGCAGCTATAAGGGGAAAAACACTTATATAAGGTTATCCCTGTATATATATAGCGCTCTGGTGTGTGCTGGCATACTCTCCCTCTGTCTCCCCAAAGGGCTAGTGGGGTCCTGTCCTCTATCAGAGCATTCCCTGTGTGTGTGCTGTGTGTCGGTACGTTTGTGTCGACATATATGAGGAGAAAAATGATGTAGAGACGGAGCAGAGTGTCTGTAACAGTGATGTCACCCCCTAGGGGGTAGACACCTGAGTGGATGTACTGTTGAAAATTACGTGACAGTGTCAGCTCTATATAAAAACAGTGGTTGACATGAGACAGCCGGCTACTCAGCTTGTGCCTGTCCAGACGTCTCATAGGCCGTCAGGGGCTCTAAAGCGGCCGTTACCTCAGATGGCAGATACAGACGCCGACACGGATACTGACTCCTGTGTCGACGGTGAAGAGACAACCGTGATTTCCAGTAGGGCCACACGTTACATGATTGATACAATGGAAAATGTTTTTATACATTTCTGATAATACGAGTACCACCAAAAAGGGGTATTATGTTCGGTGGGTGAAAAACTACCAGTAGTTTTCCTTAATCTGAATAATAAAATGAGGTGTGTGTTGATGCGTCGGTTTCCCCCCGTTAACACTTGATAATTTCTTAAAAAGTATTGGCTGCATACCCTTTCCCGCCAGAGGTTAGGGTGCGTTGGGAAACACCCCCTAAGGGGGATAAGGCGCTCACACGCTTGTAAGAACAAGGGCTCTACCCTCTCATGAGATGGCCGCCCTTAAGGATCCTGCTGATAGAAAGCAGGAGGGTATCCAAAAATGTATTTACACACATACTGGTGTTATACTGCGACCAGCTATCGCCTCAGCCTGGAGGTGCAGTGCTGGGTTGGCATGGTCGGATTCCCTGACTGGAAATATTGATATCCTAGATAAGGATAGTATATTATTGCCTATAGAGCATTTAAAAGATGCATTTCTATATATGCATGATGCACAGCGGAATAATTGCCGACTGGCATCAAGTATAAGTGCGTTGTCCAATTCTACCAGTAAAATGGTCAGGTGATGCGGATTCCAAACGGCATTTGGAAGTATTGCCTTTGAAAGGGGACATTTGGGGTCGGTCCTTTAGACCTGGTGGCCACGGCAACAGCTGGGAAATCCACGTTTGTACCCCAGGTCGCCTCTCAAAATAAGACGCCGTATTATCAGGCGCAGTCCTTTGTTGGCAAGCGGACAAAAGGTTCCTCTTTTCTGCTCGTGACAGACGGAGAGGAAAAAGGCTGCAGAGATCAGCCAGTTCCCTGGAACAGAAACCCTTTCCCGCCTCTGCCAAGCCCTCAGTATGACGCTAGGGCTATACAAGCTCAGGCACGGTGGGGGCCCATTCTCAATGAATTTCAGTGCGCAGTGGGCTCACTCGCAAGTAGACCACTGGATCCTTCAGGTAATATCTCAGGGGTACATATTGGAATTCGAGACGTCTCCCCCTCGCCGTTTCCAAAAGTTGGCTTTACCGATGTCTCCCTCTGACAGGGAGGCAGTTTTGGAAGCCATTCACAAGCTGTATTCCCAGCAGGTGATAATCAAGGTACCCCTCCTGCAACAGGGAACGGGGTATTATTCCACACTATTGTGGTACCGAAGCCAGACGGCTCGGTGAGACCGATTCTAAATCTAAAATCTAAAATTTTTGAACACTTACATACAGAGGTTCAAATTCAAGATTGAGTCACTCAGAGTAGTGATTGCGAACCTGGAAGAAGGGGACTACATGATGTCTCGGGACATCAAGGATGCTTACCTTCATGTCAAAATTTACCCTTCTCACCAAGGGTACCTCAGGTTATGGTACAGAACTGTCACTATCAGTTCAGATGCTGCCGTAGGGATGGTCCACGGCACCCCGGGTCTTTACCAAGGTAATGGACGAAATGATATCCCTTCGAAGGAAGGGAATTTTAGTTATCCCTTACTTGGACGATTCCCTGATAAGGGTAAGATCCAGGGAACAGTTGGAGGTCGGTGTAGCACTATCTCAGGTAGTGTTGCGGCAGCACGATTGGATTCTCAATATTCCAAAATCGCAGCTGGTTCCGACGACTTGTCTTCTGTTTCCTAGGGATGATCCTGGACACAGTCCAGAAAAAAGGTGTTTCTCCCGGAAGAGAAAGCCAGGGAGTTATCCGAGCTAATCAGGAACCTCCTAAAACCGAACCAAGTCTCAGTGCATCAATGCACAAGGGTTCTGGGAAAAAATGATGGCTTCATACGAAGCAATCCCATTCGTTAGATTCCACGCAAGAACTTTCCAGTGGAACCTACTGGACAAATGGTCCGGGTCGCATTTTCAGATGCATCAGCGGATAACCCTGTCACCAAGGACAAGGGTATCCATCCTGTGGTGGTTGCAGAGTGCTCATCTTCTAGAGGGCCGCAGATTCGGCATTCAGGACTGGGTCCTGGTGACCACGGATGCCAGCCTGCGAGGCTGGGGAGCAGTCACACAGGGAAGGAATATCCAGGGCTTAGGGTCAAGCCGGGATACATCACTTCACATAAATATCCTGAAGCTAAGGGCCATTTACAATGCTCTAAGCTTAGCAAGACCTCTGCTTCAAGGTCAGCCGGTGTTGATCCAGTCGGACAACATCATGGCAGTCACCCACGTAAACAGACAGGGTGGCACAAGAAGCAGGAGGGCAATGGCAGAAGCTGCAAGGATTCTTCGCTGGGCGGAAAATCATGTGATAGCACTGTCAATAGTATTCATTCCGGGAGTGGACAACTGGGAAGCAGACTTCCTCAGCACGACCTCCTCCCGGGAGAGTGGGGACTTCACCCAGAAGTCGTCCACATGATTAAAAAACTCGACAGGTATTGCGCCAGGTCAAGAGACCCTCAGGCAATAGTTGTAGACGCTCTGGTAACACCGTGGGTGTACCAGTCAGTATATGTGTTCCCTCCTCTGCCTCTCATACCCAAGGTACTGAGATTGATAAGATGGAGAGGAGAAAGCACTATATTCGTGGCTCCGGATTGGCCAAGAAGGACTTGGTAACCGGAACTTCAAGAGATGCTCACGGAGGATCCGTGGCCTCTACCTCTAAGAAGGGACCTGCTCCAGCAAGGACCCTGTCTGTTCCAAGACTTACAGCGGCTGCGTTTGACGGCATGGCGGTTGAACACCGGATCCTGAAGGAAAAAAGGCATTCCGGATGAAGTCATCCCTATCCTGATCAATAGCCAGGAAGGATGTAACCGCAAAAAACATTATCACCGCAATTGGCGAAAATATGTTGCGTAGTGCGAGGCCAGTAAGGCCCGACGGAGGAAATTCAACTGGGTCGATTCCTACATTTCCTGCATACAGGAGTGTTTATGGGCCTGAAATTGGGGTCCATTAAGGTTCAGATTTCGGCCCTGTCAATTTTCTTCCAAAAAAGAACTAGCTTCAGTCCCTGAAGTTTAGACGTTTGTAAAAGGGGTACTGCATATACAGCCTCCTTTTGTGCCTCCAGTGGCAATTTGGGATCTCAATGTAGTTTGGGTTCCAAAAGTCACATTGGTTTGAACCACTTAAATCTGTGGAGTTAAAATATCTCACATGGAAAGTGGTCATGCTGTTGGCCCTGGCCTCGGCCAGGCGCGTGTCAGAATTGGCGGCTTTATCCTGTGAAAGCCCTTATCTGATTTTCCATTCGGACAGGGCGGAATTGAGGACTCGTCCTCAGTTTCTCCCTAAGGTGGTTCCAGCGTTTTCACCTGAACCAACCTATTGTGGTGCCTGCGGCTACTAGGGACTTGGAGGAATCCAGGTTGCTGGATGTTGTCAGGGCCCTGAAAAAGATGTTTCCAGGATGGCTGGAGTCAGGAAATCTGACTCGCTGTTTATCCTGTATGCACCCAACATGCTGGGTGTTTCTGCTTCTAAGCAGACTATTGCTCGTTGGATTGTAGTGCAATTCAGCTTGCACATTCTGTGGCAGGCCTGCCACAGCTAAAATCTGTAAAAGCCCGTTCCACAAGGAAAGTGGGCTCATCTTGGGCGGCTGCCCGAGGGGTCTCGGCTTTACAACTTTGCCGAGCAGCTACTTGGTCAGGGGCAAACACGTTTGCTAAATTCTACAAATTTGATACCCTGGCTGAGGAGGACCTGGAGTTCTCTCATTCGGTGCTGCAGAGTCATCCGCACTCTCCCGCCCGTTTGGGAGCTTTGGTATAATCCCCATGGTCCTTACGGAGTCCCCAGCATCCACTTAGGACGTTAGAGAAAATAAGAATTTACTTACCGATAATTCTATTTCTCATAGTCCGTAGTGGATGCTGGGCGCCCATCCCAAGTGCGGATTGTCTGCAATACTTGTACATAGTTATTGTTACAAAAATCGGGTTATTATTGTTGGGAGCCATCTTTTCAGAGGCTCCTCTGTTATCATACTGTTAACTGGGTTCAGATCACAAGTTATACGGTGTGATCGGTGTGGCTGGTATGAGTCTTACCCGGGATTCAAAATCCTTCCTTATTGTGTACGCTCGTCCGGGCACAGTATCCTAACTGAGGCTTGGAGGAGGGTCATAGGGGGAGGAGCCAGTGCACACCAGCTAGTCCTAAAGCTTTCTTTAGATGTGCCCAGTCTCCTGCGGAGCCGCTATTCCCCATGGTCCTTACGGAGTCCCCAGCATCCACTACGGACTATGAGAAATAGAATTATCGGTAAGTAAATTCTTATTTTTTCCAGTGTTTCACTATCTCACTGATGTAATGAGGATGTATGGTCTAGAGGGATCAGTAATGCATTGTACTGTATAGAGGCGTCAGGGATGTAGCGTAGGGTATAGAGGCGTCAGGGATGTAGCGTAGGTTATAGAGGCATCAGGAATGTAGCGTAGGGAATAGAGGCATCAGGGATGTAGCGTAGGGTATAGAGGCGTCAGGGATGTAGCATAGGGAATAGAGGCGTCAGGGATGTAGCGTAGGGAATAGAGGCGTCTGGGATTTAGCTTAGGGAATATAGGCATCAGGGATGTACTAGCAGGTATATAGAGGTCAGTGTACTGTATAGAGGGTAGAGATGAGCGGGTTCGGTTCCTCAGAATCCGAACCCGCCCGAACTTCAGGTTTTTTTACACGGGGCCGAGCGACTCGGATCTTCCCGCCTTGCTCGGTTAACCCGAGCGCGCCCGAACGTCATCATTGAGATTGATAGGGAGAGGACGTGGCTGGCGTCCTCTCCGTTTAGACTAGAGTACTAGAGAGAGACACAAATTTTGGGGAGCATATTATTAGGAGGAGTACTACTTGCTGCTGATAGTGTGACCAGTGACCACCAGTTTAATTAATCCGTTCTCTGCCTGAAAAAAACCGATACACAGTGTGACACAGTCACATACCATATCTGTGCTCAGCCCAGTGTGCTGCATTATATGTAATACTGTATATCATTATCTGACTGTGCTGAGTGCTCACTGCTCACACAGCTTAATTGTGGGGGAGACTGGGGAGCAGTTATAGCAGGAGTACATATTTTAAGTACAGTGCACACTTTTGCTGCCAGAGTGCCACTGCCAGTGTGACTGACCAGTGACCACTGACCACCAGTATTGTGATTGTCTGCTGACCACCAGTATATTGTGATTGTCAGCCTGAAAAAGTTAAACACTCGTCGTGTGGTGTTTTTATAAACACATTCTGCAGACAGTGTCCAGCAGGTCCGTCATTACATAATATATACCTGTCCGGCTGCAGTACTAGTGTGATATATACTGTATATATATATATATATATATATATTTTAATTTTATCTCATTATCATCCAGTCTATATTAGCAGCAGACACAGTACGGTAGTCCACGGCTGTAGCTACCTCTGTGTCGGCAGTCGCTCGTCCATCCATAATTGTATACCACCTACCCGTGGTTTTTTTTTTTTCTATCTTCTTGATACTAGTAGCTTACTTTAGGAGTCTGCAGTGCTGAGTCTGACAGACAGTGTCCAGCAGGTCCGTCATTACATAATATATACCTGTCCGGCTGCAGTACTAGTGTGATATATAATATATATATATTTTAATTTTATCTCATTATCATCCAGTCTATATTAGCAGCAGACACAGTACGATAGTCCACGGCTGTAGCTACCTCTGTGTCGGCAGTCGCTCGTCCATCCATAATTGTATACCACCTACCCGTGGTTTTTTTTTTTTCTATCTTCTTGATACTAGTAGCTTACTTTAGGAGTCTGCAGTGCTGACAGACAGTGTCCAGCAGGTCCGTCATTACATAATATATACCTGTCCGGCTGCAGTACTAGTGTGATATATATATATATTTTAATTTTATCTCATTATCATCCAGTCTATATTAGCAGCAGACACAGTACGGTAGTCCACGGCTGTAGCTACCTCTGTGTCGGCAGTCGCTCGTCCATCCATAATTGTATACCACCTACCCGTGGTTTTTTTTTTTTCTATCTTCTTGAAACTAGTAGCTTACTTTAGGAGTCTGCAGTGCTGACAGACAGTGTCCAGCAGGTCCGTCATTACATAATATATACCTGTCCGGCTGCAGTACTAGTGTGATATATATATATATTTTAATTTTATCTCATTATCATCCAGTCTATATTAGCAGCAGACACAGTACGGTAGTCCACGGCTGTAGTTACCTCTGTGTCGGCAGTCGCTCGTCCATCCATAATTGTATACCACCTACCCGTGGTTTTTTTTTTCTATCTTCTTGATACTAGTAGCTTACTTTAGGAGTCTGCAGTGCTGACAGACAGTGTCCAGCAGGTCCGTCATTACATAATATATACCTGTCCGGCTGCAGTACTAGTGTGATATATATATATATATTTTAATTTTATCTCATTATCATCCAGTCTATATTAGCAGCAGACACAGTACGGTAGTCCACGGCTGTAGCTACCTCTGTGTCGGCAGTCGCTCGTCATCCATAAGTATACTAGTATCCATCCATCTCCATTGTTTACCTGAGGTGCCTTTTAGTTGTGCCTATTAAAATATGGAGAACAAAAATGTTGAGGTTCCAAAAATAGGGAAAGATCAAGATCGACTTCCACCTCGTGCTGAAGCTGCCGCCACTAGTCATGGCCGAGACGATGAAATGCCAGCAACGTTGTCTGCCAAGGCCGATGCCCAATGTCATAGTACAGAGCATGTAAAATCCAAAACACCAAATATCAGTAAAAAAAGGACTCAAAAATCTAAAATAAAATTGTCGGAGGAGAAGCGTAAACTTGCCAATATGCCATTTACCACACGGAGTGGCAAGGAACGGCTGAGGCCCTGGCCTATGTTCATGGCTAGTGGTTCAGCTTCACATGAGGATGGAAGCACTCAGCCTCTCGCTAGAAAAATGAAAAGACTCAAGCTGGCAAAAGCACAGCAAAGAACTGTGCGTTCTTCGAAATCCCAAATCCACAAGGAGAGTCCAATTGTGTCGGTTGCGATGCCTGACCTTCCCAACACTGGACGTGAAGAGCATGCGCCTTCCACCATTTGCACGCCCCCTGCAAGTGCTGGAAGGAGCACCCGCAGTCCAGTTCCTGATAGTCAGATTGAAGATGTCAGTGTTGAAGTACACCAGGATGAGGAGGATATGGGTGTTGCTGGCGCTGGGGAGGAAATTGACCAGGAGGATTCTGATGGTGAGGTGGTTTGTTTAAGTCAGGCACCCGGGGAGACACCTGTTGTCCGTGGGAGGAATATGGCCATTGACATGCCTGGTGAAAATACCAAAAAAATCAGCTCTTCGGTGTGGAGGTATTTCAACACAAATGCGGACAACAGGTGTCAAGCCGTGTGTTGCCTTTGTCAAGCTGTAATAAGTAGGGGTAAGGACGTTAACCACCTCGGAACATCCTCCCTTATACGTCACCTGCAGCGCATTCATAATAAGTCAGTTACAAGTTCAAAAACTTTGGGCGACAGCGGAAGCAGTCCACTGACCAGTAAATCCCTTCCTCTTGTAACCAAGCTCACGCAAACCACCCCACCAACTCCCTCAGTGTCAATTTCCTCCTTCCCCAGGAATGCCAATAGTCCTGCAGGCCATGTCACTGGCAATTCTGACGAGTCCTCTCCTGCCTGGGATTCCTCCGATGCATCCTTGCGTGTAACGCCTACTGCTGCTGGCGCTGCTGTTGTTGCTGCTGGGAGTCGATGGTCATCCCAGAGGGGAAGTCGTAAGCCCACTTTTACTACTTCCACCAAGCAATTGACTGTCCAACAGTCCTTTGCGAGGAAGATGAAATATCACAGCAGTCATCCTGTTGCAAAGCGGATAACTGAGGCCTTGACAACTATGTTGGTGTTAGACGTGCGTCCGGTATCCGCAGTTAGTTCACAGGGAACTAGACAATTTCTTGAGGTAGTGTGCCCCCGTTACCAAATACCATCTAGGTTCCACTTCTCTAGGCAGGCGATACCGAGAATGTACACGGACGTCAGAAAAAGACTCACCAGTGTCCTAAAAAATGCAGCTGTACCCAATGTCCACTTAACCACGGACATGTGGACAAGTGGAGCAGGGCAGGGTCAGGACTATATGACTGTGACAGCCCACTGGGTAGATGTATGGACTCCCGCCGCAAGAACAGCAGCGGCGGCACCAGTAGCAGCATCTCGCAAACGCCAACTCTTTCCTAGGCAGGCTACGCTTTGTATCACCGGTTTCCAGAATACGCACACAGCTGAAAACCTCTTACGGCAACTGAGGAAGATCATCGCGGAAGGGCTTACCCCAATTGGACTCTCCTGTGGATTTGTGGCATCGGACAACGCCAGCAATATTGTGTGTGCATTAAATATGGGCAAATTCCAGCACGTCCCATGTTTTGCACATACCTTGAATTTGGTGGTGCAGAATTATTTAAAAAACGAGAGGGGCGTGCAAGAGATGCTGTCGGTGGCCAGAAGAATTGCGGGACACTTTCGGCGTACAGGCACCACGTACAGAAGACTGGAGCAACACCAAAAACGCCTGAACCTGCCCTGCCATCATCTGAAGCAAGAAGTGGTAACGAGGTGGAATTCAACCCTATATATGCTTCAGAGGTTGGAGGAGCAGCAAAAGGCCATTCAAGCCTATACAATTGAGCACGATATAGGAGGTGGAATGCACCTGTCTCAAGCGCAGTGGAGAATGATTTCAACGTTGTGCAAGGTTCTGCTGCCCTTTGAACTTGCCACACGTGAAGTCAGTTCAGACACTGCCAGCCTGAGTCAGGTCATTCCCCTCATCAGGCTTTTGCAGAAGAAGCTGGAGACATTGAAGGAGGAGCTAACACAGAGCGATTCCGCTAGGCATGTGGGACTTGTGGATGGAGCCCTTAATTCGCTTAACAAGGATTCACGGGTGGTCAATCCGTTGAAATCAGAGCACTACATTTTGGCCACCATGCTCGATCCTAGATTTAAAACCTACCTTGGATCTCTCTTTCCGGCACACACAAGTCTGCTGGGGTTCAAAGACCTGCTGGTGAGAAAATTGTCAAGTCAAGCGGAACGCGACCTGTCAACATCTCCTCCTTCACATTCTCCCGCAACTGGGGGTGCGAGGAAAAGGCTCAGAATTCCGAGCCCATCCGCTGGCGGTGATGCAGGGCAGTCTGGAGCGACTGCTGATGCTGACATCTGGTCCGGACTGAAGGACCTGACAACGATTACGGAGTCGGACATGTCGTCTACTGGCACTGCATATGATTCTCTCCCCATTGAAAGAATGGTGGAGGATTATATGAGTGACCGCATCCAAGTAGGCACGTCAGACAGTCCGTACTTATACTGGCAGGAAAAAGAGGCAATTTGGAGGCCCTTGCACAAACTGGCTTTATTCTACCTAAGTTGCCCTCCCACAAGTGTGTACTCCGAAAGAGTGTTTAGTGCCGCCGCTCACCTTGTCAGCAATCGGCGTACGAGGTTACTTCCAGAAAATGTGGAGAAGATGATGTTCATTAAAATGAATTATAATCAATTCCTCCGTGGAGACATTGACCAGCAGCAATTGCCTCCACAAAGTACACAGGGAGCTGAGATGGTGGATTCCAGTGGGGACGAATTGATAATCTGTGAGGAGGGGGATGTACACGGTGATATATCGGAGGATGATGATGAGGTGGACATCTTGCCTCTGTAGAGCCAGTTTGTGCAAGGAGAGATTAATTGCTTCTTTTTTGGTGGGGGTCCAAACCAACCCGTCATTTCAGTCACAGTCGTGTGGCAGACCCTGTCACTGAAATGATGGGTTGGTTAAAGTGTGCATGTCCTGTTTATACAACATAAGGGTGGGTGGGAGGGCCCAAGGACAATTCCATCTTGCACCTCTTTTTTCTTTCATTTTTCTTTGCGTCATGTGCTGTTTGGGGAGTATTTTTTTGAAGGGTGATAGGGTATGTTAACCTATTCAGGTCTGATTATGAACTCTCTTCAGTCATCAGTCAGAATGCTGTTCCCCTTAGCAACCGGTTGGAGATCAGTGAATGAATAGATGACACAGGATCATTGTGTAACCTAAGCAGTTCATAGTTGATCTGTCTTAGGGGCCATCATGGCTTTATTTTATAGCAAAAGAACAAAGGATTCATGTGTGCCAATACATTTAGCCAATCAAAATACACCATGTATGTCTTGAAAACTGAAACACGTCATTTGTCAAATAAGATTACAATTTGCAATTAAAATATATTTATTGCTTTGCGATTATCAGCTTTCCCGGAACATCCTTTCTGGAGGTCAGGACAGGTCAAAATCCTCCCCGATGTTCAGAACTTTTGGCGATATGCTTGACTGGCCTTGGATACATCTGGCGTTATAACAATGAGTAATTCATGCTTTGAAATACAATGTTGCTTATAACATATCTGTGAAGCTTTTAAGGAAACACGAACCTAAAGAAGTGAGGAGCAGTAAATATCTTAGTTAATGTGAAAAAGCTTGAATCAATATATATTTGCCATTTAAAAGGAAACGCCTACACCATCATTTCCCCTCTTTTTGATTCCACTTTTTCTCCCTAATATCTACCTACACTATCTAGGCCTGAACTATTTTCTTTCAGTAAACCAGTCCCCTGGACTTATAGTCCAAACCTTGGGAATTTCCCCTAACAACAATCAAAGGATAAGCAACTTCATTCTTCTGGCTGGAGAGTCACTGTCAGCTTCTTTGAGTGGGATGCATGTAATCAAGTATCACGACCTTTCATCTTAATTTAAGGTAGACATGGTTAGCAGCACTTGATATGGACCATCATATCTTGGTTCAAAGGTCTTTCTCACATGTCTCTTTAAATAGACCCAATCTCCTGGATTTAGCTTATGCGTAGCTGATCCTTCTGGGTCTGGAATGGAAGAAAACACTCGGCAATGGAGGTTAGTCAATGTTTTACAGACCTCCTGTACATAACCTGTAAAAATCATCATGATTATGTTGTAATTGTTGTGGATAATAACAATCTGTTCTTAGAGCTGACCCAAACAATATTTATATGGAGTCAGTTTACTAGGTTTCATGGGTGTGGTCCTAATATTAAACAAGACAATAGGTAGGCATTCTGGACAAGTTCTTTTGGTTTCTGTCATTTCTGTAGTTTTAGCTTAAGGTCAAAGTTCAGATGTCCCCCCTCCCACTCGCCTGGGGCTGGTAAGGCACATGGACGGCCTGCTGTACCCCCAAATCTTTCATTATATGCTGCATGACTTCTCCCGTGAAATGTGTACCTCTATCTGATTCTATAACCTCAGGTATCCCAAATCTACATACTACTTCTGCTATCAGTTTCTTTGCAGTGGTTTTTGCTGTGGCTTTGCTTACTGGCCAGGCTTCGGCCCAGTGACTAAACATGTCCGTTGCTACTAGCACATATTCATATGGACTGCTTCGTCGCCACTGTATATAGTCAATTTGTAGTCTTTCAAATGGGTAAGAGGCTTTGGGTATAGTTCCTAGAGGTGTCTTGGTTCTTTTTTCTGGATTGCTGATTCCACAGATCCAGCATCCTGCTACAAAGTTTGTTGCAGCTTTATTGAAGCCTGGAGCTATCCAATGCTCTTGTACTCTATTCACCGTGGCTTCCTTTGAATGGTGTACTTGTCCATGAGCTACTTGTAACATAGGTGGAAATAGAGCTGCTGGTAGACAGTACTTCAATTCTCTTGACTTCCAAAGTCCATGTTCATCTTCTTCTGCCCCCAATCGTCTCCATTTCTCCTTTTCTCCTTGTGATGCTTGTTGTTGAATTTTGATCAGCTCCTGTTCACTAGGCATTTGCTTCACATCTTGAGCTACGAAGACTTGCTCAGGTTCTTTTGATTGTAAGGCAATTCTCTTGGCTTCTGCATCTGCAAATGCATTTCCTTTAGCTTCCATGGTTTGGCTCTTAGTATGTGCTTGTACCTTGATTATTCCAATTCTTTTAGGTAGTTCCAATGCTCTGAAGAGTTCCATAATCAAACTGGCATGTTTGATGGGTTTTCCGTTTGCACTTTTGAAGTCCCTACTTTTCCATATAACAGCGTAATCCTGGGACTAGATGTTAGCTGTCATGTTTTCAGCATGTATGCAGGCTTTGGTCATTGCTATGAGTTCTGCTTCTTGTGCTGACATACTTGGTAGCAATGCTCCAGAGTCTATGACTTCAGTTTCAGTTGTTACTGCATATCCTGTCCTTGGGGATCCATTATCATAATATCTTGATCCATCGACGAACAGGTTCATGTCTGGATTGTCCAATGGTGTATCTTGGACATTAGGGAGAGGTAAAGTCTCTAATTCCATGAAGGCTAGGCAATCACTTCATATTTGGTAAGTCTGGCTGCAGAAAGATGCTTGCTATTTTCTTGACTTAATATTTCTGTTACAGCGTGAGGTACTTGTATACACAGTGTAATCAGGCAATCCCAATGCTGGGGCTGTTATTATGGTTTGCTTTAGTTGTCTTACTGCTTCTTCAATGGTGTCCCTGTTTTCTGCTGACGCCTCCTTTTTTATTAATTCATATAGGGGTTGCATCAGTAATGAGGCTGAGGGTATCCATTCTCTGCAATAACCAATAAGGCCCAGGAAAGCTCTGATTTCTTTTAATGTTCTTGGGGTTTTTTCTTGAGTTATTGCTTTTGTTCTTTTATCAGTAAGGTGCCTTGTTCCTTGAGATATGCAGTGTCCTAAGAAGACAACTTTTTTCTGTACTAGCTGAAGCTTGTCTTTTGACACTCTGCAATCTTCTTCTGCCAAAAAGATGCGTAGTGATACTGTTTCCTTTTTGCACTTCTCTTCTGTCTGTGCAGCAATAAGCAGATCATCGACATATTGAACTAACTGGGTGTATGTAAAGTGTGGTCTCCATATCTGCAGGATTAATGCCATTGCCTCTGAGAAATCTGATGGACTAGTGGCTCCCCCTTGGGGTAATTGTGTCCAACCATATTGTTTACCTTCGTGAGTGAATATTAGAAACTTCTGGCTTTCCCATTCATCAGTAGATAATCTGATTTTCCCTCCTTTTGAATCTTGAGATTCAACACCTTTATTGATTAATGTTGGAAAAGGGTTGCTGCGTTGAGGGTAATACATCTTCTGATGGTTACTTGTCGCACTTTGGCAGTGCTACTTCATACATGGTCAGCCTTGCCACTGACAGGTGTTTGGTTCTTGCTTGTTGAAGCTTCTCTGTACCTGCATGTGGACCCTGGATGATAAGTTCATGATTCAGCACTATGCCTGTGCTCTTGTCCTCTTCTAGGACTTCTGATTCATCACTGTCTCTGTGCTCTTATACTCTTCTAGGACTGTTGCTGCTATTACTGCTCTGATGCCGGTAGGTACTCTTTGATTACGGTAGGTACTCTTTGATTACCGCTGTCAAGTTTGCTTAAGTTGTAGGCCACTGGTCTTCACCTCAGTCCATGATTTTGCATAAGGACTTCTATGTATGGCCTCCTTCTTTAATAGTCAGGTAGTTCTAGGGCTTGAGATGAGGCAACTGCTGTTTCCAACTGTTCAATAGCCTAATTCATCTGTTGCTGTATGTAGGATGCGGACCCTCCTCCCTTTCAGTGTTGTCATACAATGCTTGCATGTAGACTGGTGCTAGAGGTATCCGTGTTCTGTAGTGTCCTACTAGGCCCAGGAATGATCATCTGACTTGCTTGACACTAGTTGGCATCTTAGCTTGCAGTCTGAATCTTTTCCTTTTCACTTTTGTTAGATGTCTGGTACCTTGAGTGTCCTAGGAAGATTAACTCTTGCTTGACTAGCTGCAATTTCTCCTTCTGAGGCTCTGCAGTCTTGGTCTTTCAGAAACTTCACTAAGGACACTGCCCCTTCTTAGTGCTTTTTTTTAGTAGTGGTGGTGGCAATCAGCAGTTCATTCACATCCTGTATTTAGCTGTGTGTTTTGTGGATAAATCACTTGGTGATATAGCCCCTCCACAAAGCTATCCTGGTCCAGTAGTATTGCTTCCTTTCTTCTACAACTGGTACTGCTGGAATGAGTCAATACTGAACTTCTGTTTTAACTTGCTTCTAAATGGCTTTTTGTTCTTTCCTTTGATAAGTTGCTGGAAAGTTAAACTTCTGCTGGTGTGTACTGTATTCTCCTTGGATAAGCTTTAGTACATTGTGCTTCAGCAAAGTCACTGGACATGTACTCCGAGGTCAAGAATTGGGCTGGTATTGGTGACTGCATTTCTCTCATCTCCTGTCCCTTTAAGAATTTCTGATATCACCAGTTCTTGTGGAATCTCCCTCTGCTGTCTTCTGCGTGTGCCGGCTCCAGCATTCATTAGGCACAAACGTATTTCTCCAGTGGGCAAGGTGACTGTAATCATACCTTCTGCTGTTTCTTCTGGAGACATTATGTTCACTGGGGAGTACCTGAAGAAGCTTGTACTTCATATTGGCAGAAGAAGCATCATTCATTTGTTTTCTGGAACTTTTTCTGTCTTGTTCCTTATTATTTGCTTTAAACCCCAGAGCTTCTGTTGCTTTAAATCATGGCATTATCTCTGTAATCTTGCCAGGTAGTACTGACCACTTGTCAGATGTCTTTCTTTGTCCTTCTTAAAGCAGACTTCCTTTAGTCTCCAAACTTTCATGCAACCTTCATATTGTTTCTCAACTTTTCTTTTTTCCAATCACCTCTCTTTATGATTCATTCATTATTCTTCATACTTTGTCCTTTCTTCACTTGCATATTCTTTCTCACTGCTGCTGGCATGTCATTTTCTTAGTCCAAGTCCACCCAGGCTGGTGTTTAACATAATGATGTTTATGCTGGGAGTTGTTGTTCCTCTTTCTCTTACTTTTCCTGTGAGATATAGTCTTGTATAGCAGCTTGTATTTCAGGTTACATCTTTGCTTTCTTGCAGGGGTAGGGCTTAACCTCCCAATCCAGTCGGTGCAATGGCTTGATCTGTAAGTAAACGTAGAGGAATCTGGTTGTGCATAAAAACAGCTCTTGAAACCCTTGGGTCTCCTGTAGGTAAAGTCACTTTTATCGAACTGCCAGTGGTGACTGAGTACACTGTTGCCGACACAGGAGTTGCACACTTTCATATTCTATCATCTTGTGTGTCGTATAGTGACTTTATCATAGTAAGTTCTGATGGACTCAGTCTTTTCCTGTTTCAAGTCTGGGGCTGCTGGTGCCCTGAGTGTCTGTGCATGACACCATCTCTTAAGTCTTGTCATGTACATCTTTCCACTTTCAAACGTTGTTCTATTTTTCTCTGTCGGAACGTCCGTTATGGCTGGGCAATCATCTACTGCATCTGCTTTTAACATGGTGCTTACTGTTTGGGCAGTTGCTGGTCCTAGTATAGCCTCACACAACTGGTGGTAGTCGACCCATGCCGGTGTCCATATGGTTTGAATTCTTTCCATATAGGCATAAACTGCTGTTGGGTTTTTTTTTCTTTCTAGGATCTGGGGACTCTGCAACTATATTTGCGAGGTCATTGCCATACCATGGTTTGTGGTGTTGGCTCTGTACGATGTATGGTTCGTTCGTCCTGGCTGCATTATCTGGGTTGCGTATTCTCTGTACTTGTGCTGGATACAGAGAAACAGGCAATGATGACCGTCTTTCAGTATTTCTAGTCGCATAGATATCTTGGCATGGTGGTTCATGGTGTGAAATCCAGTTTCCACAATTTGGGCAATGTTCATATCCTTCTGGAACGCAAAACTGACATACCGGACACAATCTTTCTGGAAAATATGTCAGTTTATTCTGTACATTATGCACCTGGGCATGAAAAGCTGTAGAGGCTGTGTCTTGACCCCTTGCTTCTCCTCTTCACCTGATTTGCACCCTTTCGCCTATAGTTCCTGATTGTGGACAATTGTTTACTGGACTCAGCTTGATTCCAGGTGTCTACCACTCGTTTAAACATGAGGGAAGCATTAGGTGGCTAGTTTCTTTGGTTGGTCTTGTTGGGGTTTCTTGTGATAAAGTATCAGGACACTGGGGCATACTCTGTACACATAGCTCAGGTAAATCATTCGGATTTTCAACCACAGATCCTTCTAAGATAGGGCTGATTATTCGTCACTCTTTTCCTTGCTCGTCTCTTTTTAATTTCACTGTTAGTGAGCTTGTAGGTAATTTCATTCTGTTCATACTATGGGTACCTTGGTGTGCATGCATGTCTGGGTATAGGGGTGGGGTATAGTGTGCAGGTGCTGTTGCTGCAATTACAGGCAGTGAGTTTAACGCTGGTTGTGGTGCTATTGAGTACTCTGGTACAATGGGGAAATCATTTTCCTCATCTCTTCTTCTATTCTCTGCTCCTAATTCTTTTGCTACAGTGATCCAGATGGATGCTTGATCTCTACTATTATGCTTAATTATCCAAGGTCAAGTGTCCCCTCTGACGGGAAGCCTGCTCTTTTGAAATTCCTTTCAGAGATTTATTACCCTCCCTGTTATTAACAATATCCACGGGTTTGTCGGGCCCTGACATCTTTACAGACCGCGCTCCCATGCCTGGGTGAACGTGCGCGGAACCCCTCCTGATGTGGTATTTTAATAACTCCTTTTGAGGGACTTAAAATCTCCTTTTAAAGAATCTCTACCTAAAGAGCTTCTTCAATCCGTCTGTGGACAAATGACTGGGGTTGTCCCATTTCTCTACTTTTGTTACAGGAGGCAAATTTTTCTAGGTCAAGTGTCCCCTCTGACGGGAAGCCTGCTCTTTTGAAATTCCTTTCAGAGATTTATTACCCTCCCTGTTATTAACAATATCCACGGGTTTGAACCCATCCTGATGTGGTATTTTAATAACTCCTTTTGAGGGACTTAAAATCTCCTTTTAAAGAATCTCTACCTAAAGAGCTTCTTCAATCCGTCTGTGGACAAATGACTGGGGTTGTCTCTAGGTCAAGTGTCCCCTCTGACGGGAAGCCTGCTCTTTTGAAAATTATCCTAAAGAGCTTCTTCAATCCGTCTGTGGACAAATGACTGGGGTTGTAGTGTTGCCCCTTCCTCCCTGCTTTTGTGGAAGATCTGTTAGTACTGCTCCCCAAGTGAGACCTGCATAATAGATTATTTCTTCTGGATCACTGAGATGCGTCCCTAATATTATTGTTAAGTTACTCCAAGGGTCTACCCCCCTGCCTATATGGCTTGTAAAGTAACAGCTAACACCGGGGACTGCTTGGATGTGAGAAATACCTATCAGTGTGTGTAGGAGAATCTAGTTTCATTTATTCAGCAGACAACCCGACTCCCCCCCACCTTTTCAAAAGCATATTGACAGAGTACATATAACAGTGCAAGGATACAAAAACAAAGATGACAGTAAATCCTATATCTGTTATCTGCGTGCACGGCAGCTGTTTGAGGCTGCACGGGCACTTGGGTCTTAGACCTGGGATTATGTGGTTCCTAGGCCAATAGGTTATGATGTTAAATCAATCATTCTTAATGTAATGTTCCAACAATTCTCTTTTTAAAATGACAACCTTTTGTACAATAAAATTCATCATCATTTTCCACATAACCAAATGAGACTTCAGTGCTTGTAATTGCCAGCAATCTTGGTGCTACAGACCCTTTGTATTTTCTTAACACAACAACACAGGTACAAGATTTGCATATACCTCTTTGGTTATTTATCAATTCAAACTGGTTATCAGCATTAGAACATATCTTGGCCATGCGCCACCTTTATAAAACGGCTCTATTTTCTTAATAAACATGCATTAATACTTGCACAAATTAAAAGTTTTCTGCATACTTGATTAATTCCCCCTGTGCACTTGTGACAATTTATCTGGAATTATTTACCCACAATTCAACAATATAACATAATTCAACAATATAACATAATTCAACAATATAACATACATGTATGGTACCTTAAAAAAATTTCTTCTGACTGACGCTGGGCTCTTTAAAATATTCTCTGACCTTCCCGACTGGACTTCCACTTGATTTACACAAGAAGCGCTGATTTCAAGTGAGCAGGTAGAAATCTACACAATAAATCTCACTTACCGTTTTTTTTTTTTTTTTGTTATCAGCGGTTCCTGAAAGATCAGAGGATTTATTGCCAGTGGAGGAGATGCTGGAATATCCCGGATGAGATCCCAAAATGATAGGGTATGTTAACCTATTCAGGTCTGATTATGAACTCTCTTCAGTCATCAGTCAGAATGCTGTTCCCCTTAGCAACCGGTTGGAGATCAGTGAATGAATAGATGACACAGGATCATTGTGTAACCTAAGCAGTTCATAGTTGATCTGTCTTAGGGGCCATCATGGCTTTATTTTATAGCAAAAGAACAAAGGATTCATGTGTGCCAATACATTTAGCCAATCAAAATACACCATGTATGTCTTGAAAACTGAAACACGTCATTTGTCAAATAAGATTACAATTTGCAATTAAAATATATTTATTGCTTTGCGATTATCAGCTTTCCCGGAACATCCTTTCTGGAGGTCAGGACAGGTCAAAATCCTCCCCGATGTTCAGAACTTTTGGCGATATGCTTGACAGGCCTTGGATACATCTGGCGTTATAACAATGAGTAATTCATGCTTTGAAATACAATGTTGCTTTTAACATATCTGTGAAGCTTTTAAGGAAACACGAACCTAAAGAAGTGAGGAGCAGTAAATATCTTAGTTAATGTGAAAAAGCTTGAATCAATATATATTTGCCATTTAAAAGGAAGCTCCTACACCATCAAGGGCCATCCTGCGTGACACTGCAGTGCCACTCCTAGATGGGCCAGGTGTTTGTGTCGGCCACTAGGGTCGCTTATCTTACTCACACAGCTACCCCATTGCGCCTCTTTTTTTCTTTGCGTCATGTGCTGTTTGGGGAGTGTTTTTTGGAAGGGCCATCCTGCGTGACACTGCAGTGCCACTCCTAGATGGGCCAGGTGTTTGTGTCGGCCACTAGGGTCGCTTATCTTACTCACACAGCTACCTCATTGCGCCTCTTTTTTTCTTTGCATCATGTGCTGTTTGGGGAGTGTTTTTTGGAAGGGCCATCCTGCGTGACACTGCAGTGCCACTCCTAGATGGGCCAGGTGTTTGTGTCGGCCGCTAGGGTCGCTTAGCTTACTCACACAGCTACCTCATTGCGCCTCTTTTTTTCTTTGCGTCATGTGCTGTTTGGGGAGTGTTTTTTGGAAGGGCCATCCTGCGTGACACTGCAGTGCCACTCCTAGATGGGCCAGGTGTTTGTGTCGGCCACTAGGGTCGCTTAGCTTAGTCATCCAGCGACCTCGGTGCAAATTTTAGGACTAAAAATAATATTGTGAGGTGTGAGGCGTTCAGAATAGACTGAAAATGAGTGGAAATTATGGTTTTTGAGGTTAATAATACTTTGGGATCAAAATGACCCCCAAATTCTATGATTTAAGCAGTTTTTTAGTGTTTTTTGAAAAAAACACCCGAATCCAAAACACACCCGAATCCGACAAAAAAAATTCGGTGAGGTTTTGCCAAAACGCGGTCGAACCCAAAACACGGCCGCGGAACCGAACCCAAAACCAAAACACAAAACCCGAAAAATTTCAAGTGCACATCTCTAATAGAGGGGTCAGTAATGCAGTGATGGTTATAGAAAGGTCAGTGATGTAGTGTAGGGTATAGAGGGGTCAGTTATGTAATGTGGGGTAAAGAGGGGTCAGTAAAGATACTAAGCTGAAGTACTTAGAACACTTCTTGAATTAAGACACAACCTGCAAGAAAAAGTATGCAATATGGGTGAAAAGGCAAATGTCAGAGGTCTGATACAAGTGACCAGCTCCACACCTTGCACCACATAGCGTTATGTTAAACTGGGATATGTTCTTTTTTGGTGTGTGTGTGTGTGTGTGTATGTGTGTGTGTGTGTGTGGGGGGGGGGGGTGCCAAAGGAAATTTTTGCCATTGGCTCCTTTGGTCTAGAACCAGCCCTGATCACAAAATATTTTTGTCTGAGCAGACTGGACACTGATCAGCGTTGGCTCATTCTCAGCCCCCCGCCCAGCCTCTGCTGCCAACAGACTGCTATTAGCTAGTTAACCTTCTGCCTTCCCTATCTATGACACAGACTGCTGCTAATGCTACCAGAATGTTCCCAGTGGCTTCACACCAACAGTGAATCCCAGCCGATGATGTAGGGCAGCGTGTGGGGGAGGGGGTCAGTTGCTGTGGCTCCAACATGGTAACCGCCAATGGACTGCAATGCTTTATCGAAAGGGGGGGCGCCAGTCCCTTACTTTGCCAGGGGCGCTTGGACCCCTAGCTACACCTCTGTTGACCCTAACCGATACCCCTAAACTAACCATAATTCCTGCAGTAAAAATCCATGTTTCTATGTATATAGGGGGTCATTCCGAGTTGATCGCTTGCTGCCGTTGTTCGCTGCGTAGCAATCAGTTGAAAAAAAATGGCTAATCTGTGCATGCGCATGCTCCGTAATGTGCATGCGCATCGTACGGGTACAAAGTCCATTGTGGTTTTGCACTAGTTCTAGCGATTATTCCAATCACAGAACAGGCCACAAGGAGATTGACAGAAAGAGGGCGTTTCTGGGTGTCAACTGACCGTTTTCAGGGAGTGCTTGGAAAAATGCAGGCGTGGCAGAAGAAATGCAGACGTGGCTGGGCATTCGCTGGATGGGTGTGTGACATCAAAAGCCGTCCCTCGGCTGTTAGAATCAACGCACACGAAGTGTAACTACAGTGCTGGTCTTATTTTGAAACGATTTTGCAGGCGCTCTGCTACTCAAGTATTCGCACTTCTCCAAAGTGAATATACACTCTCCAGTGGGCAGCGACAATGCGTTTGCATGGCTGCTAAAAACTGCTAGCGAGCAATCAACTCAGAATGACCCCCATAGTGTATTGCAAGAAAATATCTGTAAATCCAATGGTACCGTAAGTGCGGTATATACTCGCACTTCTTTGCGGGGTGAGAACATCTCCCCTAAGTGAAGTCAGCCCTATGAATAGAGTTTGTGTGATCACTGTGCAGCAGTCACAGAAAGGGTTCATCTCTGCAGTTTGTCACTCAAATTACATTGCTGCATTTTTTCTAGAAGTGGATCTGAGAGCTGTTACCCGCAGACCAGCTACAATAATTATCCTGGGTACTCACTAGACCAGTGGTTCTCAAACTGCACCCTGGGGTGCCTCAGGACACTTGCAGGGGTGCCTTGGATTGGTGGTCCAGGACCAATTCAAAATATTTATAGTTAGTGTTATAGGCAAAACCAGTGCTGTTGGCTGGCAATCATAACATATGTGCACAAGCAGAAGCAAATCCTGTCCCCTACCAAAGGGCCAGTGCTAGGGTGTTTGGCGCCTCCCTGCAAACTATTAATTTGGGCCCTCTCTCCAATACTTAATAAAGGGACAGTGCGCTCCTTAAAAAAAGAAGGTGTGGTATCACAAGGAAGGGGCATGGCCACACAATAGCACCCCAAATCAAAATACGCCACACAGTAGCACTATCTTATTGTCATTACACCGCATGTAATAATAATAATAATAATAATAATAATAATACCCACAGTCGCAGTGCCCTTTATACACATAACCACCATATCAGTGCAGTTTACACACATAATGCCAACAGTAGCAGTGCCCCTTCTACACATGCCCACGGTGGCAATCCTTTACATGGCAAATATCAACCTGGTTTTGCCATGTAAAGGATTGCCACTTTAAAAACAAACAATCAAACAAAAAAAAAATAAACAACAGGAAAAAACACAAAATCTCTTACTTTCTGATTCTCACACCCTATTACATTCCTCCCTATATATTTAAATGTTTCTATTACTGTATGTTCCCTCTTCCCTTCTCCAAACTATACACATCAACATTTTTTAGTATTTCCAGGTAAGTTTTGTGATGTAGGCCATGCACAATTTTAGTTGCCCTAATGTATTTACAGCCTTCTGGAGATATGGCTTCTGGAACTGAACACAGGATTCTAAATGTGGCTGTACCAAGGACCTATACAGTGGCATTACAGGTTGAGTATCCCTTATCCAAAATGCTTGGGACCAGAGGAATTTTGGATATCGGATTTTTCTGTATTTTGGAATAATTGCATACCATAACGAGATATTATGGTGATGGGACCTAAATCTAAGCACAGAAGGCATTTATGTTTCATATACACCTTATACACACAGCCTGAAGGTCATTTTAGCCAATATTTTTTTATAACTTTGTGCATTAAACAAAGTGTGTGTACATTCACAGAATTCATTTATGTTTCATATACACCTTATACACACAGTCTGAAGTTCATTTAATACAATATTTTTAATAACTTTGAGTATTAAACAAAGTTTGTGTACACTGAGCCATCAAAACACAAAGGTTTCACTATCTCAGTCTCACTAAAAAAAGTCCGTATTTCGGAATATTCCGTATTTCGGAATATTTGGATATGGGATACTCAACCTGTATTACTTTTTTCTGCTACTGGTTCTTTAACCTATGCAATCAAGCATTTGACTTGCCTTTCCTATTGCTTTGTTACATTGCTCACCTGAAATAGTAATACTTAGATAGCTTTCCTCTTGCCATTATAATGCCCTTAATATTATAGTTAGCCTTTGCATTTTTGAGACGTGTATGATTTTGCATTTTTTGGCATTAAATGTTGCCATGTTCTTGACCATTCCTCTAGTCCAGGGGCGGAACTGCCAGAGACAACGGAGTCAGTTGCCGCCGGGCTCCAGCCCTAAAGGGGCTTCCTCCATTGCCCCCCGGCTGTTACGTGCCCTTCCTACTAAATAGACAAAGGCGCTACCAGCAGGGTCTCGCAGTTTGTACATTCCATGCCGTAACACCCTTCTTTCCACCTTCACAATGAAGCTATTGGTACTTTGCAAAAAAAAAATTATTAGCATTGCAACTCAGCAGATCTATGCAGTGTGCAGCCACACACTCCATATATCTGCTCAGCCACAAAGCTGATTATTTCTTCACAAAGTACAAGGTGAGCTCCAAATAGAATTCTCTAGCTTAGATTATACCTTTCTATGCAAGGGTAAATAGCTCAATTGTTTGACTGCAATGCCACAGGAAATGGTTTGGATCCAAGACAGTGTGACTGAATAATAAAGAAACCTTAAGATGAGTTCATGAATGTTGTATAAGTATTAGTGAGAGAAGGGGTCAGGAGCATGCTAGGCTGCAAAAAATAAGGTAGGCTGCAAGTGAAAGTAATGATCTCCTATATATTTTCCCAGATCTGTCACTCTGTGTGGCTAACTCTGGGGGAAGTCACAGCAATGGGCGGAGACGGCATCGGCAGGACGATACACCAGTGCCAGCAGCAGACCGTAACAAAGTGACAGATCAGGGAGAATATATAGGAGGTAGGGAGGTGGCCATGGTACATGGCTGGCCAAGGGACACTAGCTCATGTACCCCTTTACCACTGAGGCTGGCCACCAAGGATGGACCTGTCACCAGTGCACATGCAATAACCTCTTCTGCTGCCCTCTTTGCAACTCAGATTGCCCAGTGCTCCCCTTCGCTAACAGTCCACAAAGTTTCCCCATCTCACGATCTGCCTCCTCACCCCCACTTTCATCTCTACAGCACACGCGCATATCATACAAGATCCCATCATGTGTACGTAGGTCTGAAATGCAAGAGGGAGGTTGGGGGGAGATTGGCATGCGCCAGCAACACCACACAGCTCACTGTGACCACAGTGGAGAGGCGCTGCAACAGGACAATACACCAACCTCGGAGCAAGGAACTGCGTCGGTCAGGAGGAGAACTATTTCAATAGCATAAAAAGGTTAATGCGTCCCACCCTATGGACACCAGACTCATCAAGTCACTGTTGCCAGAGTCTCATACAATGACTCTGAACCTCTAAGCACACTATTTGACTGTCCACACCCTGCTGTGCCTATTACCCATCTCCTCCACCACCCTCAACACTAACCCACACATCATTCACCCACAAAGATACAATAAAGGTAGTTTGGATAAATTAGCTAAATGAAATGGATTTAACCAATTTATCTAAATGACCATTTTTGGATGTTTTCCAGTGTTTGTGAGCAAATGGTCAATTGTCATTTGCTGCCACATATTAGCATAATTTTGTTTCAACTAGAAAAAAAAAATTGGACAGATAATCTAAGTGTGGATCCAGTTTAAAGGTCCGTATTCACGGCCCGATTTTGGGGAGAGATGTGTGCTGAGCGAACTGCTCAGCACACATCTCTGCCCCCGCTCAGCACAGCGTGATGTGTGCTGAGCGTACGGGGGGTGGGGGGGGGCGCTCATTTCACCCCCTGTGTAGGGCATTCTGTGTGTATCCAGTTTAACAGGTGTGAGCATCATACAACTACTGACTTGCGAGTAACTATACAGCAGCTCCATACCTTGTGACTTGAAGAAACACCAGTTAACCCCGGGAATGCTGCAGTCAAAGCAACAATTCCTCTTCTTACATTCCGCTGCACTTATTGTGGGGTAGCCGCAATCCCTTCTGCTGTACGGTTCCACATTACATTGTTTCTTGTCACTTCCTGTTGATGCAGTAAGGAAACATCCAGGAATTACAGCAGCTTAGTTTTTTTTTTTTTTTAACTGGGGCAATTTAGCTAGATCACAGGGCAATTTAGCTCCTTTGGTCCTTTTTTAGGACCAGTTAATCAGACAGTTGAGCAAACTGAAAAACAGCTAACAGGAAATTTCCACTTGAATGGTATTTTCTAATCTTATCTGACCATGACTAAGAATAAAGGATACACAAGATAAACTCTTAGAGCCATGGACCTTATCCATGTTTAAGCTCCATCAAATCTGTAATCAATAGCACTACATGCTCCCACTTTACCACTGTACTATATACTCTACCTGTGTTTTTAAGGTAAAAACACCATTTAACCCCAGTGACACTTGAATTAAAGCAGCAGCCTCTGGAATAGCATTCCTTAGCATTAATCCCAGGAAATCTGCAATCTTCACGCTCTTTGATAGCCATGCTACATTGCTGTTTACTTGGATGGAGCAGAGAGCACAACATCAGGACATAGGAAATATTACAATGCATGATAAGAAAGGTGTGAGCTCTACAGCAAGGCCTCTAACCCTTTGCCAGTGCCAAATACATAGGGCTTAACTCAGATCTGATCACAGCAGCAAATTTATTAGCTAAAACCATGTACACTGCAGGGGGGGGGGGGGGTGTATAATATGTGCAGAGAGAGTTAGATTTTGGTGCGGTGTGTTCAAACTGAAATCTAAATTGCAGTGTAAAAACAAAACAGCCAGTATTTACCCTGCACACAAACAATATAACCCACCTAAATCTCTCTGCAAATGTTATATCTGCCCCCCCCCAACCCTGCAGTGCACATGGTTTTGCCCACTAGCTAACAAATTTGCTGCATCTGGGAATCACAGCAGCTTAATATTTCTTTTTACAGAAGGTTCAGCAAATTAAATTATTTAGTGAAATACTGTAATCATAACAGTTACAGGGATATTGTAGGTAGATTTATTGTCAGTGGATAAATGTAAAAATTAAACCCTTAGGCATAGTTCCAAAATGCTGTCATTGCAATCCAGATTTTAAGGATATCATGCTTGAGCACAGGTGACTTAATTAGAACTTCGGTCAATGTGAATTAACCATTGGACTCAACCATGGTTATGCTTAAAACCCAGGGGTCTATTTAAGATCGATCTTAATCGATATTGGGCTTCCAGGTTGAAAAAAAAACACACATTTACTAACATTTTAAAATTTATATAAAAAATCATCTGTTCGTAAATGCAGTGCACATGGTTTTGCCCAACTGCTAACAAAAATCCTGCTGCGATCAACTCAGAATTACCCCCCATGGCCCTCATTCCGAGTTGTTCGCTCGCAAGCTGCTTTTAGCAACATTGCACACGCTAAGCTGCCGCCTACTGGGAGTGAATCTTAGCATCTTAAAATTGCGAACGAAAGATTTGCAATATTGCGATAAGACATCTCTGTGCAGTTTCTGAGTAGCTCGAGACTTACTCTGCCAGTGCGATCAGTTCAGTGCTTGTCGTTCCTGGTTTGACGTCACAAACACACCCAGCGTTCGCCCAGACACTCCTCCGTTTCTCCAGCCACTCCCGCGTTTTTCCCAGAAACGGTAGCATTTTTTCCCACACGCCCCTAAAACGGCCTGTTTCCGCCCAGAAACACCCACTTCCTGTCAATCACATTACGATCACCAGAACGATGAAAAAAACGTGAGTAATATTCCTAACTGCATAGCAAATTTACTTGGCGCAGTCGCAGTGTGAACATTGCGCATGCGCACTAAGCGGAAAATCGCTGCGATGCGAAGAAAATTACAGAGCGAACAACTCGGAATGACCACCTATGTGCACTGCAGGGAAGGCAGATTTAACATGTGCAGAGAGAGTTAGATTTGGGTGTGGTGTGTTCAATCTGCAATCTAATTTGCAGTGTAAAAATAAAGCAGTCAGTATTTACCCTGCACAGAAACAAAATAACTCACCCAAATCTAACTCTTTCTGCACATGTTATATCTGCCTCCCCTGCAGTACACATGGTTTTGCCCAACTGCTAACAAAATTCCTGCTGCGATCAACTTGGAATTACCCCCATCGATTGATGTTTTCACACTGCTCGTGTATATAAGACATAGGGCCTAATTCAGTTTGGATCGTAATACGCGTTCCAACCGCAAAAACTATGAAGAGGATGGGGGCATATACGCAGGGTCCATCCTGTGCGTGTGCCTACATTTTCTCCGGGTGCCCCGCAGAAAATACGAATGCCTCTGCCTGTCAATCAGTAGAGGGCGTACCTTCGCAGGTATATCGCGATCATGAGCCATGTCTCCCATTTTTGTCATTATAGGTGCTCTGTGAGCTGCTGGCCATGCCCCAGCCCCTCTGTCTCCCGTGAATAGAGATTGAGGCTTATTCAGACCAGATCGCTTCAATTTATTTTCACCCAGCGGGCAATCTGGTTTGCACTGCACATGCGTATGCGCCACAATGCGTAAGTGCGACGGTCCGGAGATCACAAGAAGATTGACAAGAAGAGGGTGTTTGTGTGGGTGGCAACTGAATGTTTCTAGGGAGTGTCCGGAAAAACACTGGAGGGACCCGGCGTTTTGTGGGAGGATTTGTGACGTCACCTCAATGGCTGAGTAAGTGCTGAGCTGTGCAGCTCTTGTGCACATGTGATCACACACCTGCACAGCAAATTTTCCCTTCCGCTGTAGGCGGCAACTACCTGATTACAGGGATGCAAAAAACACACCCTAGCGATCAGGTCTGAATTACCCACAATGTGCATATTTGCAGAGCAACAAACTACAGGGAGCCTTCCACCCCCCCCCCCTTCCCCATGGGAAGGGGGGGGGGGGTTGTTTGGGTTAGCTGGACATTCCCCAAAAAAGTGACTGTCCTGCAAAAATTGGGATAGTTGGGAGGTATGTTCAAATACATTTATTGTTTTGCATGCAGGGTAAATACTGGCTTCTTTGACATTTAGCCACAAATGCTGCACAGCTGAATTACAGTATTACACTGCAATTAACAGTTATGCTAGGACATTCCCCCTCCCAAATCTACCTCTCTCTGCATGTTACATCTGTCCCACAGTGGCGTGCGGTGAGGTCAGTGGCTAGTGAGGCACTACAGCCATAATGTCCGCCGAATCCTGCCGATGACCCTTAGCCAATGCCCGCTACTGCCTCTGAGCCGATACCCGCTGCCACCGCCAATGGCTTACAAACTCACCCACAATCAACTGACCCAGCCCTCCACCACTAATTTCTATCTCAGTCCGATGCCGCCAATGCCCGCTGCCTGCCTGCTCATTGTTCTCGTTATATATTATAAATTTTTAAAGAAAAAAAAAATGAGTGTTTGGGACTGGGAAGGGTGAGGGAGGAGGACATGAATGCAATTTTGTTGTCCAGGGCTTCCATTAACTTAAAGGAGAAGGGTCTGAATGGGTTAAAAAAAATGCGTGAGGTCCCCCCTCCTTAGTATAACCAGCCTCGGGCTCTTTGAGCCGGTCCTGGTTATTTAAATACTGGGGGAAAAATTGGACAGGGGTTCCCCGTATTTAGACAACCAGCACCGGGCTCTTAGACCGGTCCAGGTTCCAAAAATACGTGGGACAATAGATGTAGGGGTCCCCCATATTTTTAAAACCAGCACCGGGCTCCACTAGCCAGAGAGATAATGCCACAGCCGGGGGACACTTTTATGTAGGTCCCTGCGGCCCAGGCATTACCCCTCCAACTAGTCACCCCTGGCCGGGGTTCCCTGGAGGAGTGGGGACCCCTTAAATCAAGAGGTTCCTCCCCTCGAGGCACCCAAGGGCCAGGGGTGAAGCCCGAGGCTGTCCCCAGCACCCCTGGGTGGTGGGTGCCGGGCTGATAGCCATGTGTGTAAAAAAAGAATATTGTTTTTTCGTTGTGGAACTACAAGGCCCAGCAAGCCTCCCCCGCTTGCTGGTACTTGGAGAACCTCAAGTACCAGCAGGCGGGGAAATAACGGGCTTGCTGGTACCTGTAGTTCTACAACAACAAAAAATACCCAAATAAAAACACAAACACACACAGCGTGACAGTAAAATTATTGAGACAGGCTGTAGCATGTGGGTGCATGTAACCCTATAAAAGTGATGGATTGGGTGACTATTACAATACCCACTGTTGCTGTCTGAAAAATTATGGATTTATAGATTGCTCTGCCGAGACATGTTTTTTTCTAAAATGCACCACAGGTATGGATGGATAGTATACTTGACGACACAGAGGTAGGTAGAGCAGTGGCCTACTGTACCGTACTGCTATATATTATATTATTTATTATTATTATTATCCTTTATTTATATGGCGCCACAAGGGTTCCGCAGTGCCCAATTACAGAGTACATAAACAAATAATCAAACAGGAAAACAGCAACTTACAGTTGACGACAATATAGGACAAGTACAGGGTAAATAAACATAGCTACATCAGCAGATGACACTGGAATAAGTATCAGGTGGCAGAAGACTGCTGGATTTGGTGCAGCTGAAGATTATTAAAGTAAGAAAAGAGTAAGCACATGAGGGAAGAGGGCCCTGCTCGTGAGAGCTTACATTCTAAAAGGGAGGGGTAGACAGACAGGGGTGAGACAGATGGGGTACATAGAGAGCATGGAACAGAGGTTTAGGATGAGATTTGGCTGGGTTTGGTGAAGAAGTGGGTCTTGAGAGCCCGTTTGAAGTTTTGTAGAGAGGTGGAGAGTCTGAGGGGGAGAGGTAGGGAATTCCAGAGAAGTGGTGCAGCACGTGAAAAATCTTGGAGGTAGGAGTGGGAGGAAGTAATCCGTAGGCAGGAGAGTCGGTGTGCATTAGCAGAGCGAAGAGGATGGGTGGGAGTGTAAAGCGAGATAAGATCAGAGATGTAGATGGGAGAGGAGTGGGTGAGGGCTTTGTAAGCAAGTGTGAGAAGCTTGAAATGGATTCTGAAAGGGAAGGGGAGCCAGTGAAGGACTAGTAAGAGAGGAGAGGTGGACGTAGTGCGTTTGGTGAGGAAAATGAGCCGGGCAGCAGCATTGAGGATAGATTGGAGTGGAGAGAGGTATTTGTCAGGAATGCCAGTCAGGAAGAGATTACAGCAGTCCAGTCTGGAGATGACCAGTGAGTGGATAAGAGTCTTAGTAGCATCCTGGGTCAGAAAGGGTCTGATCCTGGAAATATTTTTTAGATGAAAACGGCAGGTTTGTGAGAGGTGCTGAATGTGTGGTTTGAAGGAGAGGGAGGAGTCAAGGATTACTCCAAGACAGCGCGCTTGGGGGGTAGAGGAGATAGTAGTGCCATCAATAGATAATGAGATTGTAGGAGGTGAGATTATGCGGGAGGGAGGGAAGATGATCAGCTCGGTCTTAGACATGTTAAGTTTAAGAAAGCGCTGGGACATCCAGGAAGAGATAGCAGAGAGACAGTTGGAGATACGAGTGAGGAGAGTAGGGGAGAGGTCTGGAGAGGAAAGATAGATTTGAGTGTCATCAGCATAGAGATGATATTGGAAACCAAAAGAACTAATGAGCTTACCTAGTGAGGACGTATAGAGAGAGAAGAGAAGAGAAGAGGACCAAGGACAGAACCTTGGGGTACCCCTACAGTTAGTGGAAGTGAGGGGGAGGTGGAGTCATGAGAGGAGACAGAGAATGAACGGTCAGAAAGGTAGGACGACAACCAAGAGAGGGCAGTGTTACGCAGACCAATGGAGTGAAGGATTTGCAGTAGGAGAGGATGGTCCACAGTGTCAAAAGCAGCAGAGAGATCAAGTAGAATAAGTAGAGAGTAGTGTCCCTTAGATTTAGCAGCATGGAGGTCATTGCATACTTTTGTAAGGGCAGTTTCAGTGGAGTGGAGAGGACGGAAGCCAGACTGGAATGGGTCAAGCAGTGAGTGTGAGGAAAGAAAGGAAGTAAGGCGGTTGTAGACAATACGCTCAAGGAGTTTGGAGGCAAAAGGGAGGAGAGAGATGGGTCGGTAGTTGGAGAGAGTGTTTGGATCAAGGGTAGGTTTTTTAAGAATAGGAGAGATGAGAGCGTGCTTGAAGGCAGAGGGGACAGTGCCTGGTGAGAGGGAGAGATTGAGAAGGTGGGAAAGATGGGAACAAGCAGAAGAAGAGAGGTGGCAAAGGAGGCGGGAGGGGATAGGGTCAAGTGGGGAGGTGGTGAGGGGACAGGAACGAATGAGGGCCATGACTTCCTCTCCAGATGCATGGGAGAAAGATGACAGAGTTGGTGCGAGGGATGGGGAGGGTTGGTAAGGGATGGGAGAAGGCTGGTTACTGATAGTCTGGTGTGATGTGATGTCCTGACGTATGGAGTCAATTTTGGATGTGAAGTAAGTGGCAAAGTCAAGAGCAGAGAGTGAGGAAGGGAGACGAGGTGGAGGTGGGCAGAGGAGTGAGTTGAGAGTGGCAAAGAGGCGCCGGGGGTTGGAAGACTGGGAGGAGATGAGGTTCTTGAAGTATGACTGTTTAGCAAGAGAAAGGGCAGCACTGAAGGATGAGAGCATAAGTTTGAAATGGAGGAAGTCTGCCTTAGAGCGTGATTTCCTCCAGTGTCGCTCAGCAGTACATGAGCATTTTTGCAGATATCTGGTGCATTTGGTGTGCCAGGGTTGAGGTGTTAATTTGCAAGGGTGAATAGTGGTTGGTGGAGCAACAGAGTCAAGAGCAGAAGTAAGGGAAGCATTGTATGTGGAAGTGGCTTGTTCAGGGCATGAGAGAGAGAGAATAGGAGAGAGAAGTGAGTCAAACAGGGAGGAAAGGAATGTGGTGTCAATAGCTTCAATGTTACGCTTAGTGATGGTAGCCTTAGGAGGTAGAGATGGGGAAGTCGAGAGAGATAGGTTGAAGGAGAGCAGGTGGTGGTCAGAGAGGGGAAATGGGGAGTTGGAAAAATCAGAAATATCACAGCGGTGAGTGAAGACCAGATCCAGTGAGCTCCCATTCACATGGGAGGGTGAGGAGGTCCACTGGGAGAGACCAAGTGAAGAGGTGAGGTTAAGGAGTTTAGAGGCAGGGGATTGTGTGGGGATGTCAATAGGGATGTTGAAATCGCCTAGGATAATGGTGGGAATGTCAGAAGAGAGGAAGTGAGGAAGCCAGGAAGCAAAGTTGTCGATGAATTTGGAAGCAGTGCCAGGGGGGCGGTAAATGACAGCTACTCTAAGATGGACTGGTTGGAAGAGGCATATGGCGTGGACCTCAAATGTAGAGAATATAAGGGATGGTTCTGGTGGTATGAGTTGGTAGGAGTAACTAGAAGGTAAAAGGACCCCAACACCACCCCCATGGCGACCCCCAGGTCGGGGTGTGTGTGTGAATGTAAGGCCCCCAGCAGAGAGAGCAGCAGCAGAAGTAGTGTCAGAGGGCATAATCCAAGTTTCAGTAATGGCTAGTAGGTGTAGGGAGTTGGAAATGAAAAGGTCATGAGTGGGGACCAGTTTGTTACAAACAGATCTGGCATTCCAGAGGGCACAGGATAGGGGGTATGAGTTTGTGGGAGAGATGTGAATTAGATTTTCAGGGTTGCTGTAGCGATGAGGTGGGATTAACTTTGAGGGCAGGGATGATGAGAGAGTAGTGATGGTACGGGTGCCTGAGCTAGGAGGGGAAACTGCAGGAGGTGGGCAGGGAGGGAGGTCAGTGTGATGTGGATGGGGGTGTGGGGAGGTGACAGGGAAGGGAGAGAGGGAGCAGGGCTGAGTTGTGGGGTAGCAGGACCATGGGGCAGAGGTGAATGAAAGTGGGGTAACAGGAAAGGTTAGATCAATAAATGCACAGCCAAATGGCTTTGCACAGCCTACACCATTGGACTTAAGTAGAAGACTATTACAAGTGAAACCAATAATTGAAATCTGTAACCACACCCCACCCCCTCAAATGCCAGGCAATAAATTACCTTAAAAACAACAACCAGGCATTCCACAAAGATTAAACTGGGTCTATATCATTCAAAACTTTAAAAAAGTACTTCAAAATCACATACTATGCAATAATGTTTCAATTTGCATAACCCAGCAGAATTAGCTTTGCATATATAGATATAGTGCAGCAGAATATATTGGTGGTTGTAGTCAATTGTAATTACCTGTAGGTGACAAGAAGAGAAGAAACGTCAATTCACAATCGATATCAGCTGAAGATAAATTAACGCTGATTGAACGCTGCTGTTATGTGTCAATTTTATCACGCTTTGATAAAAATGCACGCTTAGATCAATAAATGCACAGCCAAACGGCTTTGCACAGCCTACACCATTGGACTTAAGTAGAAGACTATTACAAGTGAAACCAATAATTGAAATCTGTAACCACACCCCACCCCCTCAAATGCCAGGCAATAAATTACCTTAAAAACAACAACCAGGCATTCCACAAAGATTAAACTGGGTCTATATCATTCAAAACTTTAAAAAAGTACTTAAAAATCACATACTATGCAATAATGTTTCAATTTGCATTACCCAGCAGAATTAGCTTTGCATATATATATATAGTGCAGCAGAATATATTGGTGGTTGTAGTCAATTGTAATTACCTGTAGGTGACAAGAAGAGAAGAAACGTCAATTCACAATCGATACCAGCTGAAGATAAATTAACGCTGATTGAACGCTGCTGTTATGTGTCAATTTTATCACGCTTTGATAAAAATGCACGCTTGGATCAATAAATGCACAGCCAAACGGCTTTGCACAGCCTACACCATTGGACTTAAGTAGAAGACTATTACAAGTGAAACCAATAATTGAAATCTGTAACCACACCCCACCCCCTCAAATGCCAGGCAATAAATTACCTTAAAAACAACAACCAGGCATTCCACAAAGATTAAACTGGGTCTATATCATTCAAAACTTGAAAAAAGTACTTAAAAATCACATACTATGCAATATTGTTTCAATTTGCATTACCCAGCAGAATTAGCTTTGCATATATAGATATAGTGCAGCAGAATATATTGGTGGTTGTAGTCAATTGTAATTACTCAGCAGAATTAGCTTTTCATATATAGATATAGTGCAGCAGAATATATTGGTGGTTGTAGTCAATTGTAATTACCCAGCAGAATTAGCTTTGCAAATATAGATATAGTGCAGCAGAATATATTGGTGGTTGTAGTCAATTGTAATTACCCAGCAGAATTAGCTTTGCATATATATAGTGCAGTAGAATATATTGGTGGTTGTAGTAAATTGTAATTACCCAGCAGCAGCTCTACTGCACTCAACATCACCAGTGCTCACAATATATATAATGCTATATACTATGCCATAGTGGTGCTTACTATATAACACCTCCTACTGCGTTCCCCCTGGCAATGAGCATGACACCCAGAGAGTGAAACCCCTGGCAATGAGCATGACACCCAGCACGTGAAACTCTTGGCATTGAGCAGTTTTTGTAAAAGTAATTAGAAGCTTTACTGTAGGGCATAGTGTATCACAGATATTGTGGTGAGTGACATAATATGTTCCAAAGGGCATTAATGTGTGGGGCTTAACATGGTGGAAATTACTGTACTTTTTTCCCTGTGGTGGCCGAGGTCTGTTGGTGCAGGGTCAAGAACTGGGGTGTAAGGTAGTCTTTGCCTGCAAGGCTACGCCCATTTTATGGAGACCATACCCATTTTTGCGATGTCACGCCCCCCCCCATCCCGTCCGGAGCGCTCACGCAAATATAGTTTTTTTTTTATATATATATATGGGGGAGGGGCACAATTTTTAATGCCAATGGTGGCGGGGGGCACGCATTTTTAAATCTCGCATTTGAAGCCAAATTGTTTAGAAACACCCCTGCAAGAAAATATCTGCAAATCCAATGTTACCATAAGTGTGGCATATACCTGCGCTTGCTGCTGCACAACCTCTATTCATATCGCTGAATTCAATTAGGGAGATGTTCTCACCCCGCGAGCAAGCGCAGGTATATGCCACACTTAAATGTATGGGTATGGTCTCCATAAAATGAGCGTAGCCTTGCAGGCAAAGACTACCTTACACCCCAGTTCTTGACCCTGCACCAACAGACCTCGGCCACCACAGGGAAAAAAGTACAGTAATTTCCACCATGTTAAGCCCCACACATTAATGCCCTTTGGAACATATTATGTCACTCACCACAATATCTGTGATACACTATGCCCTACAGTAAAGCTTCTAATTACTTTTACAAAAACTGCTCAATGCCAAGAGTTTCACGTGCTGGGTGTCATGCTCATTGCCAGGGGTTTCACTCTCTGGGTGTCATGCTCATTGCCAGGGGGAACGCAGTAGGAGGTGTTATATAGTAAGCACCACTATGGCATAGTATATAGCATTATATATATTGTGAGCACTGGTGATGTTGAGTGCAGTAGAGCTGCTGCTGGGTAATTACAATTTACTACAACCACCAATATATTCTACTGCACTATATATATGCAAAGCTAATTCTGCTGGGTAATTACAATTGACTACAACCACCAATATATTCTGCTGCACTATATCTATATTTGCAAAGCTAATTCTGCTGGGTAATTACAATTGACTACAACCACCAATATATTCTGCTGCACTATATCTATATATGAAAAGCTAATTCTGCTGAGTAATTACAATTGACTACAACCACCAATATATTCTGCTGCACTATATCTATATATGCAAAGCTAATTCTGCTGGGTAATGCAAATTGAAACAATATTGCATAGTATGTGATTTTTAAGTACTTTTTTCAAGTTTTGAATGATATAGACCCAGTTTAATCTTTGTGGAATGCCTGGTTGTTGTTTTTAAGGTAATTTATTGCCTGGCATTTGAGGGGGTGGGGTGTGGTTACAGATTTCAATTATTGGTTTCACTTGTAATAGTCTTCTACTTAAGTCCAATGGTGTAGGCTGTGCAAAGCCGTTTGGCTGTGCATTTATTGATCCAAGCGTGCATTTTTATCAAAGCGTGATAAAATTGACACATAACAGCAGCGTTCAATCAGCGTTAATTTATCTTCAGCTGGTATCGATTGTGAATTGACGTTTCTTCTCTTCTTGTCACCTACAGGTAATTACAATTGACTACAACCACCAATATATTCTGCTGCACTATATATATATATGCAAAGCTAATTCTGCTGGGTAATGCAAATTGAAACATTATTGCATAGTATGTGATTTTTAAGTACTTTTTTAAAGTTTTGAATGATATAGACCCAGTTTAATCTTTGTGGAATGCCTGGTTGTTGTTTTTAAGGTAATTTATTGCCTGGCATTTGAGGGGGTGGGGTGTGGTTACAGATTTCAATTATTGGTTTCACTTGTAATAGTCTTCTACTTAAGTCCAATGGTGTAGGCTGTGCAAAGCCGTTTGGCTGTGCATTTATTGATCTAAGCGTGCATTTTTATCAAAGCGTGATAAAATTGACACATAACAGCAGCGTTCAATCAGCGTTAATTTATCTTCAGCTGATATCGATTGTGAATTGACGTTTCTTCTCTTCTTGTCACCTACAGGTAATTACAATTGACTACAACCACCAATATATTCTGCTGCACTATATCTATATATGCAAAGCTAATTCTGCTGGGTTATGCAAATTGAAACATTATTGCATAGTATGTGATTTTGAAGTACTTTTTTAAAGTTTTGAATGATATAGACCCAGTTTAATCTTTGTGGAATGCCTGGTTGTTGTTTTTAAGGTAATTTATTGCCTGGCATTTGAGGGGGTGGGGTGTGGTTACAGATTTCAATTATTGGTTTCACTTGTAATAGTCTTCTACTTAAGTCCAATGGTGTAGGCTGTGCAAAGCCATTTGGCTGTGCATTTATTGATCTAACCTTTCCTGTTACCCCACTTTCATTCACCTCTGCCCCATGGTCCTGCTACCCCACAACTCAGCCCTGCTCCCTCTCTCCCTTCCCTGTCACCTCCCCACACCCCCATCCACATCACACTGACCTCCCTCCCTGCCCACCTCCTGCAGTTTCCCCTCCTAGCTCAGGCACCCGTACCATCACTACTCTCTCATCATCCCTGCCCTCAAAGTTAATCCCACCTCATCGCTACAGCAACCCTGAAAATCTAATTCACATCTCTCCCACAAACTCATACCCCCTATCCTGTGCCCTCTGGAATGCCAGATCTGTTTGTAACAAACTGGTCCCCACTCATGACCTTTTCATTTCCAACTCCCTACACCTACTAGCCATTACTGAAACTTGGATTATGCCCTCTGACACTACTTCTGCTGCTGCTCTCTCTGCTGGGGGCCTTACATTCACACACACACCCCGACCTGGGGGTCGCCATGGGGGTGGTGTTGGGGTCCTTTTACCTTCTAGTTACTCCTACCAACTCATACCACCAGAACCATCCCTTATATTCTCTACATTTGAGGTCCACGCCATATGCCTCTTCCAACCAGTCCATCTTAGAGTAGCTGTCATTTACCGCCCCCCTGGCACTGCTTCCAAATTCATCGACAACTTTGCTTCCTGGCTTCCTCACTTCCTCTCTTCTGACATTCCCACCATTATCCTAGGCGATTTCAACATCCCTATTGACATCCCCACACAATCCCCTGCCTCTAAACTCCTTAACCTCACCTCTTCACTTGGTCTCTCCCAGTGGACCTCCTCACCCTCCCATGTGAATGGGAGCTCACTGGATCTGGTCTTCACTCACCGCTGTGATATTTCTGATTTTTCCAACTCCCCATTTCCCCTCTCTGACCACCACCTGCTCTCCTTCAACCTATCTCTCTCGACTTCCCCATCTCTACCTCCTAAGGCTACCATCACTAAGCGTAACATTGAAGCTATTGACACCACATTCCTTTCCTCCCTGTTTGACTCACTTCTCTCTCCTATTCTCTCTCTCTCATGCCCTGAACAAGCCACTTCCACATACAATGCTTCCCTTACTTCTGCTCTTGACTCTGTTGCTCCACCAACCACTATTCACCCTTGCAAATTAACACCTCAACCCTGGCACACCAAATGCACCAGATATCTGCAAAAATGCTCATGTACTGCTGAGCGACACTGGAGGAAATCACGCTCTAAGGCAGACTTCCTCCATTTCAAACTTATGCTCTCATCCTTCAGTGCTGCCCTTTCTCTTGCTAAACAGTCATACTTCAAGAACCTCATCTCCTCCCAGTCTTCCAACCCCCGGCGCCTCTTTGCCACTCTCAACTCACTCCTCTGCCCACCTCCACCTCGTCTCCCTTCCTCACTCTCTGCTCTTGACTTTGCCACTTACTTCACATCCAAAATTGACTCCATACGTCAGGACATCACATCACACCAGACTATCAGTAACCAGCCTTCTCCCATCCCTTACCAACCCTCCCCATCCCTCGCACCAACTCTGTCATCTTTCTCCCATGCATCTGGAGAGGAAGTCATGGCCCTCATTCGTTCCTGTCCCCTCACCACCTCCCCACTTGACCCTATCCCCTCCCGCCTCCTTTGCCACCTCTCTTCTTCTGCTTGTTCCCATCTTTCCCACCTTCTCAATCTCTCCCTCTCACCAGGCACTGTCCCCTCTGCCTTCAAGCACGCTCTCATCTCTCCTATTCTTAAAAAACCTACCCTTGATCCAAACACTCTCTCCAACTACCGACCCATCTCTCTCCTCCCTTTTGCCTCCAAACTCCTTGAGCGTATTGTCTACAACCGCCTTACTTCCTTTCTTTCCTCACACTCACTGCTTGACCCATTCCAGTCTGGCTTCCGTCCTCTCCACTCCACTGAAACTGCCCTTACAAAAGTATGCAATGACCTCCATGCTGCTAAATCTAAGGGACACTACTCTCTACTTATTCTACTTGATCTCTCTGCTGCTTTTGACACTGTGGACCATCCTCTCCTACTGCAAATCCTTCACTCCATTGGTCTGCGTAACACTGCCCTCTCTTGGTTGTCGTCCTACCTTTCTGACCGTTCATTCTCTGTCTCCTCTCATGACTCCACCTCCCCCTCACTTCCACTAACTGTAGGGGTACCCCAAGGTTCTGTCCTTGGTCCTCTTCTCTTCTCTTCTCTCTCTATACGTCCTCACTAGGTAAGCTCATTAGTTCTTTTGGTTTCCAATATCATCTCTATGCTGATGACACTCAAATCTATCTTTCCTCTCCAGACCTCTCCCCTACTCTCCTCACTCGTATCTCCAACTGTCTCTCTGCTATCTCTTCCTGGATGTCCCAGCGCTTTCTTAAACTTAACATGTCTAAGACCGAGCTGATCATCTTCCCTCCCTCCCGCATAATCTCACCTCCTACAATCTCATTATCTATTGATGGCACTACTATCTCCTCTACCCCCCAAGCGCGCTGTCTTGGAGTAATCCTTGACTCCTCCCTCTCCTTCAAACCACACATTCAGCACCTCTCACAAACCTGCCGTTTTCATCTAAAAAATATTTCCAGGATCAGACCCTTTCTGACCCAGGATGCTACTAAGACTCTTATCCACTCACTGGTCATCTCCAGACTGGACTGCTGTAATCTCTTCCTGACTGGCATTCCTGACAAATACCTCTCTCCACTCCAATCTATCCTCAATGCTGCTGCCCGGCTCATTTTCCTCACCAAACGCACTACGTCCACCTCTCCTCTCTTACTAGTCCTTCACTGGCTCCCCTTCCCTTTCAGAATCCATTTCAAGCTTCTCACACTTGCTTACAAAGCCCTCACCCACTCCTCTCCCATCTACATCTCTGATCTTATCTCGCTTTACACTCCCACCCATCCTCTTCGCTCTGCTAATGCACACCGACTCTCCTGCCTACGGATTACTTCCTCCCACTCCTACCTCCAAGATTTTTCACGTGCTGCACCACTTCTCTGGAATTCCCTACCTCTCCCCCTCAGACTCTCCACCTCTCTACAAAACTTCAAACGGGCTCTCAAGACCCACTTCTTCACCAAACCCAGCCAAATCTCATCCTAAACCTCTGTTCCATGCTCTCTATGTACCCCATCTGTCTCACCCCTGTCTGTCTACCCCTCCCTTTTAGAATGTAAGCTCTCACGAGCAGGGCCCTCTTCCCTCATGTGCTTACTCTTTTCTTACTTTAATAATCTTCAGCTGCACCAAATCCAGCAGTCTTCTGCCACCTGATACTTATTCCAGTGTCATCTGCTGATGTAGCTATGTTTATTTACCCTGTACTTGTCCTATATTGTCGTCAACTGTAAGTTGCTGTTTTCCTGTTTGATTATTTGTTTATGTACTCTGTAATTGGGCACTGCGGAACCCTTGTGGCGCCATATAAATAAAGGATAATAATAATAATAAATAATATAATATATAGCAGTACGGTACAGTAGGCCACTGCTCTACCTACCTCTGTGTCGTCAAGTATACTATCCATCCATACCTGTGGTGCATTTTAGAAAAAAACATGTCTCGGCAGAGCAATCTATAAATCCATAATTTTTCAGACAGCAACAGTGGGTATTGTAATAGTCACCCAATCCATCACTTTTATAGGGTTACATGCACCCACATGCTACAGCCTGTCTCAATAATTTTACTGTCACGCTGTGTGTGTTTGTGTTTTTATTTGGGTATTTTTTGTTGTTGTAGAACTACAGGTACCAGCAAGCCCGTTATTTCCCCGCCTGCTGGTACTTGAGGTTCTCCAAGTACCAGCAAGCGGGGGAGGCTTGCTGGGCCTTGTAGTTCCACAACGAAAAAACAATATTCTTTTTTTACACACATGGCTATCAGCCCGGCACCCACCACCCAGGGGTGCTGGGGACAGCCTCGGGCTTCACCCCTGGCCCTTGGGTGCCTCGAGGGGAGGAACCTCTTGATTTAAGGGGTCCCCACTCCTCCAGGGAACCCCGGCCAGGGGTGACTAGTTGGAGGGGTAATGCCTGGGCCGCAGGGACCTACATAAAAGTGTCCCCCGGCTGTGGCATTATCTCTCTGGCTAGTGGAGCCCGGTGCTGGTTTTAAAAATATGGGGGACCCCTACATCTATTGTCCCACGTATTTTTGGAACCTGGACCGGTCTAAGAGCCCGGTGCTGGTTGTCTAAATACGGGGAACCCCTGTCCAATTTTTCCCCCAGTATTTAAATAACCAGGACCGGCTCAAAGAGCCCGAGGCTGGTTATACTAAGGAGGGGGGACCTCACGCATTTTTTTTAACCCATTCAGACCCTTCTCCTTTAAGTTAATGGAAGCCCTGGACAACAAAATTGCATTCATGTCCTCCTCCCTCACCCTTCCCAGTCCCAAACACTCATTTTTTTTTTCTTTAAAAATTTATAATATATAACGAGAACAATGAGCAGGCAGGCAGCGGGCATTGGCGGCATCGGACTGAGATAGAAATTAGTGGTGGAGGGCTGGGTCAGTTGATTGTGGGTGAGTTTGTAAGCCATTGGCGGTGGCAGCGGGTATCGGCTCAGAGGCAGTAGCGGGCATTGGCTAAGGGTCATCGGCAGGATTCGGCGGACATTATGGCTGTAGTGCCTCACTAGCCACTGACCTCACCGCACGCCACTGTGGGACAGATGTAACATGCAGAGAGAGGTAGATTTGGGAGGGGGAATGTCCTAGCATAACTGTTAATTGCAGTGTAATACTGTAATTCAGCTGTGCAGCATTTGTGGCTAAATGTCAAAGAAGCCAGTATTTACCCTGCATGCAAAACAATAAATGTATTTGAACATACCTCCCAACTATCCCAATTTTTGCAGGACAGTCACTTTTTTGGGGAATGTCCAGCTAACCCAAACAACCCCCCCCCCCCTTCCCATGGGGAAGGGGGGGGGGGTGGAAGGCTCCCTGTAGTTTGTTGCTCTGCAAATATGCACATTGTGGGTAATTCAGACCTGATCGCTAGGGTGTGTTTTTTGCATCCCTGTAATCAGGTAGTTGCCGCCTACAGCGGAAGGGAAAATTTGCTGTGCAGGTGTGTGATCACATGTGCACAAGAGCTGCACAGCTCAGCACTTACTCAGCCATTGAGGTGACGTCACAAATCCTCCCACAAAACGCCGGGTCCCTCCAGTGTTTTTCCGGACACTCCCTAGAAACATTCAGTTGCCACCCACACAAACACCCTCTTCTTGTCAATCTTCTTGTGATCTCCGGACCGTCGCACTTACGCATTGTGGCGCATACGCATGTGCAGTGCAAACCAGATTGCCCGCTGGGTGAAAATAAATTGAAGCGATCTGGTCTGAATAAGCCTCAATCTCTATTCACGGGAGACAGAGGGGCTGGGGCATGGCCAGCAGCTCACAGAGCACCTATAATGACAAAAATGGGAGACATGGCTCATGATCGCGATATACCTGCGAAGGTACGCCCTCTACTGATTGACAGGCAGAGGCATTCGTATTTTCTGCGGGGCACCCGGAGAAAATGTAGGCACACGCACAGGATGGACCCTGCGTATATGCCCCCATCCTCTTCATAGTTTTTGCGGTTGGAACGCGTATTACGATCCAAACTGAATTAGGCCCTATGTCTTATATACACGAGCAGTGTGAAAACATCAATCGATGGGGGTAATTCCAAGTTGATCGCAGCAGGAATTTTGTTAGCAGTTGGGCAAAACCATGTGTACTGCAGGGGAGGCAGATATAACATGTGCAGAAAGAGTTAGATTTGGGTGAGTTATTTTGTTTCTGTGCAGGGTAAATACTGACTGCTTTATTTTTACACTGCAAATTAGATTGCAGATTGAACACACCACACCCAAATCTAACTCTCTCTGCACATGTTAAATCTGCCTTCCCTGCAGTGCACATAGGTGGTCATTCCGAGTTGTTCGCTCTGTAATTTTCTTCGCATCGCAGCGATTTTCCGCTTAGTGCGCATGCGCAATGTTCACACTGCGACTGCGCCAAGTAAATTTGCTATGCAGTTAGGAATATTACTCACGTTTTTTTCATCGTTCTGGTGATCGTAATGTGATTGACAGGAAGTGGGTGTTTCTGGGCGGAAACAGGCCGTTTTAGGGGCGTGTGGGAAAAAATGCTACCGTTTCTGGGAAAAACGCGGGAGTGGCTGGAGAAACGGAGGAGTGTCTGGGCGAACGCTGGGTGTGTTTGTGACGTCAAACCAGGAACGACAAGCACTGAACTGATCGCACTGGCAGAGTAAGTCTCGAGCTACTCAGAAACTGCACAGAGATGTCTTATCGCAATATTGCAAATCTTTCGTTCGCAATTTTAAGATGCTAAGATTCACTCCCAGTAGGCGGCAGCTTAGCGTGTGCAATGTTGCTAAAAGCAGCTTGCGAGCGAACAACTCGGAATGAGGGCCATGGGGGGTAATTCTGAGTTGATCGCAGCAGGATTTTTGTTAGCAGTTGGGCAAAACCATGTGCACTGCATTTACGAACAGATGATTTTTTATATAAATTTTAAAATGTTAGTAAATGTGTGTTTTTTTTTCAACCTGGAAGCCCAATATCGATTAAGATCGATCTTAAATAGACCCCTGGGTTTTAAGCATAACCATGGTTGAGTCCAATGGTTAATTCACATTGACCGAAGTTCTAATTAAGTCACCTGTGCTCAAGCATGATATCCTTAAAATCTGGATTGCAATGACAGCATTTTGGAACTATGCCTAAGGGTTTAATTTTTACATTTATCCACTGACAATAAATCTACCTACAATATCCCTGTAACTGTTATGATTACAGTATTTCACTAAATAATTTAATTTGCTGAACCTTCTGTAAAAAGAAATATTAAGCTGCTGTGATTCCCAGATGCAGCAAATTTGTTAGCTAGTGGGCAAAACCATGTGCACTGCAGGGTTGGGGGGGGGCAGATATAACATTTGCAGAGAGATTTAGGTGGGTTATATTGTTTGTGTGCAGGGTAAATACTGGCTGTTTTGTTTTTACACTGCAATTTAGATTTCAGTTTGAACACACCGCACCAAAATCTAACTCTCTCTGCACATATTATACACCCCCCCCCCCCCCTGCAGTGTACATGGTTTTAGCTAATAAATTTGCTGCTGTGATCAGATCTGAGTTAAGCCCTATGTATTTGGCACTGGCAAAGGGTTAGAGGCCTTGCTGTAGAGCTCACACCTTTCTTATCATGCATTGTAATATTTCCTATGTCCTGATGTTGTGCTCTCTGCTCCATCCAAGTAAACAGCAATGTAGCATGGCTATCAAAGAGCGTGAAGATTGCAGATTTCCTGGGATTAATGCTAAGGAATGCTATTCCAGAGGCTGCTGCTTTAATTCAAGTGTCACTGGGGTTAAATGGTGTTTTTACCTTAAAAACACAGGTAGAGTATATAGTACAGTGGTAAAGTGGGAGCATGTAGTGCTATTGATTACAGATTTGATGGAGCTTAAACATGGATAAGGTCCATGGCTCTAAGAGTTTATCTTGTGTATCCTTTATTCTTAGTCATGGTCAGATAAGATTAGAAAATACCATTCAAGTGGAAATTTCCTGTTAGCTGTTTTTCAGTTTGCTCAACTGTCTGATTAACTGGTCCTAAAAAAGGACCAAAGGAGCTAAATTGCCCTGTGATCTAGCTAAATTGCCCCAGTTAAAAAAAAAAAAAAACTAAGCTGCTGTAATTCCTGGATGTTTCCTTACTGCATCAACAGGAAGTGACAAGAAACAATGTAATGTGGAACCGTACAGCAGAAGGGATTGCGGCTACCCCACAATAAGTGCAGCGGAATGTAAGAAGAGGAATTGTTGCTTTGACTGCAGCATTCCCGGGGTTAACTGGTGTTTCTTCAAGTCACAAGGTATGGAGCTGCTGTATAGTTACTCGCAAGTCAGTAGTTGTATGATGCTCACACCTGTTAAACTGGATACACACAGAATGCCCTACACAGGGGGTGAAATGAGCGCCCCCCCCCACCCCCCGTACGCTCAGCACACATCACGCTGTGCTGAGCGGGGGCAGAGATGTGTGCTGAGCAGTTCGCTCAGCACACATCTCTCCCCAAAATCGGGCCGTGAATACGGACCTTTAAACTGGATCCACACTTAGATTATCTGTCCAATTTTTTTTTTCTAGTTGAAACAAAATTATGCTAATATGTGGCAGCAAATGACAATTGACCATTTGCTCACAAACACTGGAAAACATCCAAAAATGGTCATTTAGATAAATTGGTTAAATCCATTTCATTTAGCTAATTTATCCAAACTACCTTTATTGTATCTTTGTGGGTGAATGATGTGTGGGTTAGTGTTGAGGGTGGTGGAGGAGATGGGTAATAGGCACAGCAGGGTGTGGACAGTCAAATAGTGTGCTTAGAGGTTCAGAGTCATTGTATGAGACTCTGGCAACAGTGACTTGATGAGTCTGGTGTCCATAGGGTGGGACGCATTAACCTTTTTATGCTATTGAAATAGTTCTCCTCCTGACCGACGCAGTTCCTTGCTCCGAGGTTGGTGTATTGTCCTGTTGCAGCGCCTCTCCACTGTGGTCACAGTGAGCTGTGTGGTGTTGCTGGCGCATGCCAATCTCCCCCCAACCTCCCTCTTGCATTTCAGACCTACGTACACATGATGGGATCTTGTATGATATGCGCGTGTGCTGTAGAGATGAAAGTGGGGGTGAGGAGGCAGATCGTGAGATGGGGAAACTTTGTGGACTGTTAGCGAAGGGGAGCACTGGGCAATCTGAGTTGCAAAGAGGGCAGCAGAAGAGGTTATTGCATGTGCACTGGTGACAGGTCCATCCTTGGTGGCCAGCCTCAGTGGTAAAGGGGTACATGAGCTAGTGTCCCTTGGCCAGCCATGTACCATGGCCACCTCCCTACCTCCTATATATTCTCCCTGATCTGTCACTTTGTTACGGTCTGCTGCTGGCACTGGTGTATCGTCCTGCCGATGCCGTCTCCGCCCATTGCTGTGACTTCCCCCAGAGTTAGCCACACAGAGTGACAGATCTGGGAAAATATATAGGAGATCATTACTTTCACTTGCAGCCTACCTTATTTTTTGCAGCCTAGCATGCTCCTGACCCCTTCTCTCACTAATACTTATACAACATTCATGAACTCATCTTAAGGTTTCTTTATTATTCAGTCACACTGTCTTGGATCCAAACCATTTCCTGTGGCATTGCAGTCAAACAATTGAGCTATTTACCCTTGCATAGAAAGGTATAATCTAAGCTAGAGAATTCTATTTGGAGCTCACCTTGTACTTTGTGAAGAAATAATCAGCTTTGTGGCTGAGCAGATATATGGAGTGTGTGGCTGCACACTGCATAGATCTGCTGAGTTGCAATGCTAATAATTTTTTTTTTGCAAAGTACCAATAGCTTCATTGTGAAGGTGGAAAGAAGGGTGTTACGGCATGGAATGTACAAACTGCGAGACCCTGCTGGTAGCGCCTTTGTCTATTTAGTAGGAAGGGCACGTAACAGCCGGGGGGCAATGGAGGAAGCCCCTTTAGGGCTGGAGCCCGGCGGCAACTGACTCCGTTGTCTCTGGCAGTTCCGCCCCTGGACTAGAGGAATGGTCAAGAACATGGCAACATTTAATGCCAAAAAATGCAAAATCATACACGTCTCAAAAATGCAAAGGCTAACTATAATATTAAGGGCATTATAATGGCAAGAGGAAAGCTATCTAAGTATTACTATTTCAGGTGAGCAATGTAACAAAGCAATAGGAAAGGCAAGTCAAATGCTTGATTGCATAGGTTAAAGAACCAGTAGCAGAAAAAAGTAATACAGGTTGAGTATCCCATATCCAAATATTCCGAAATACGGAATATTCCGAAATACGGACTTTTTTTAGTGAGACTGAGATAGTGAAACCTTTGTGTTTTGATGGCTCAGTGTACACAAACTTTGTTTAATACTCAAAGTTATTAAAAATATTGTATTAAATGAACTTCAGACTGTGTGTATAAGGTGTATATGAAACATAAATGAATTCTGTGAATGTACACACACTTTGTTTAATGCACAAAGTTATAAAAAAATATTGGCTAAAATGACCTTCAGGCTGTGTGTATAAGGTGTATATGAAACATAAATGCCTTCTGTGCTTAGATTTAGGTCCCATCACCATAATATCTCGTTATGGTATGCAATTATTCCAAAATACAGAAAAATCCGATATCCAAAATTCCTCTGGTCCCAAGCATTTTGGATAAGGGATACTCAACCTGTAATGCCACTGTATAGGTCCTTGGTACAGCCACATTTAGAATCCTGTGTTCAGTTCCAGAAGCCATATCTCCAGAAGGCTGTAAATACATTAGGGCAACTAAAATTGTGCATGGCCTACATCACAAAACTTACCTGGAAATACTAAAAAATGTTGATGTGTATAGTTTGGAGAAGGGAAGAGGGAACATACAGTAATAGAAACATTTAAATATATAGGGAGGAATGTAATAGGGTGTGAGAATCAGAAAGTAAGAGATTTTGTGTTTTTTCCTGTTGTTTATTTTTTTTTTGTTTGATTGTTTGTTTTTAAAGTGGCAATCCTTTACATGGCAAAACCAGGTTGATATTTGCCATGTAAAGGATTGCCACCGTGGGCATGTGTAGAAGGGGCACTGCTACTGTTGGCATTATGTGTGTAAACTGCACTGATATGGTGGTTATGTGTATAAAGGGCACTGCGACTGTGGGTATTATTATTATTATTATTATTATTATTATTATTACATGCGGTGTAATGACAATAAGATAGTGCTACTGTGTGGCGTATTTTGATTTGGGGTGCTATTGTGTGGCCATGCCCCTTCCTTGTGATACCACACCTTCTTTTTTTAAGGAGCGCACTGTCCCTTTATTAAGTATTGGAGAGAGGGCCCAAATTAATAGTTTGCAGGGAGGCGCCAAACACCCTAGCACTGGCCCTTTGGTAGGGGACAGGATTTGCTTCTGCTTGTGCACATATGTTATGATTGCCAGCCAACAGCACTGGTTTTGCCTATAACACTAACTATAAATATTTTGAATTGGTCCTGGACCACCAATCCAAGGCACCCCTGCAAGTGTCCTGAGGCACCCCAGGGTGCAGTTTGAGAACCACTGGTCTAGTGAGTACCCAGGATAATTATTGTAGCTGGTCTGCGGGTAACAGCTCTCAGATCCACTTCTAGAAAAAATGCAGCAATGTAATTTGAGTGACAAACTGCAGAGATGAACCCTTTCTGTGACTGCTGCACAGTGATCACACAAACTCTATTCATAGGGCTGACTTCACTTAGGGGAGATGTTCTCACCCCGCAAAGAAGTGCGAGTATATACCGCACTTACGGTACCATTGGATTTACAGATATTTTCTTGCAATACACTATGGGGGTCATTCTGAGTTGATTGCTCGCTAGCAGTTTTTAGCAGCCATGCAAACGCATTGTCGCTGCCCACTGGAGAGTGTATATTCACTTTGGAGAAGTGCGAATACTTGAGTAGCAGAGCGCCTGCAAAATCGTTTCAAAATAAGACCAGCACTGTAGTTACACTTCGTGTGCGTTGATTCTAACAGCCGAGGGACGGCTTTTGATGTCACACACCCATCCAGCGAATGCCCAGCCACGTCTGCATTTCTTCTGCCACGCCTGCATTTTTCCAAGCACTCCCTGAAAACGGTCAGTTGACACCCAGAAACGCCCTCTTTCTGTCAATCTCCTTGTGGCCTGTTCTGTGATTGGAATAATCGCTAGAACTAGTGCAAAACCACAATGGACTTTGTACCCGTACGATGCGCATGCACATTACGGAGCATGCGCATGCACAGATTAGCCATTTTTTTTCAACTGATTGCTACGCAGCGAACAACGGCAGCAAGCGATCAACTCGGAATGACCCCCTATATACATAGAAACATGGATTTTTACTGCAGGAATTATGGTTAGTTTAGGGGTATCGGTTAGGGTCAACAGAGGTGTAGCTAGGGGTCCAAGCGCCCCTGGCAAAGTAAGGGACTGGCGCCCCCCCTTTCGATAAAGCATTGCAGTCCATTGGCGGTTACCATGTTGGAGCCACAGCAACTGACCCCCTCCCCCACACGCTGCCCTACATCATCGGCTGGGATTCACTGTTGGTGTGAAGCCACTGGGAACATTCTGGTAGCATTAGCAGCAGTCTGTGTCATAGATAGGGAAGGCAGAAGGTTAACTAGCTAATAGCAGTCTGTTGGCAGCAGAGGCTGGGCGGGGGGCTGAGAATGAGCCAACGCTGATCAGTGTCCAGTCTGCTCAGACAAAAATATTTTGTGATCAGGGCTGGTTCTAGACCAAAGGAGCCAATGGCAAAAATTTCCTTTGGCACCCCCCCCCCCCCACACACACACACACACATACACACACACACACACACACCAAAAAAGAACATATCCCAGTTTAACATAACGCTATGTGGTGCAAGGTGTGGAGCTGGTCACTTGTATCAGACCTCTGACATTTGCCTTTTCACCCATATTGCATACTTTTTCTTGCAGGTTGTGTCTTAATTCAAGAAGTGTTCTAAGTACTTCAGCTTAGTATCTTTACTGACCCCTCTTTACCCCACATTACATAACTGACCCCTCTATACCCTACACTACATCACTGACCTTTCTATAACCATCACTGCATTACTGACCCCTCTATTAGAGATGTGCACTTGAAATTTTTCGGGTTTTGTGTTTTGGTTTTGGGTTCGGTTCCGCGGCCGTGTTTTGGGTTCGACCGCGTTTTGGCAAAACCTCACCGAATTTTTTTTGTCGGATTCGGGTGTGTTTTGGATTCGGGTGTTTTTTTCAAAAAACACTAAAAAACTGCTTAAATCATAGAATTTGGGGGTCATTTTGATCCCAAAGTATTATTAACCTCAAAAACCATAATTTCCACTCATTTTCAGTCTATTCTGAACGCCTCACACCTCACAATATTATTTTTAGTCCTAAAATTTGCACCGAGGTCGCTGGATGACTAAGCTAAGCGACCCTAGTGGCCGACACAAACACCTGGCCCATCTAGGAGTGGCACTGCAGTGTCACGCAGGATGGCCCTTCCAAAAAACACTCCCCAAACAGCACATGACGCAAAGAAAAAAAGAGGCGCAATGAGGTAGCTGTGTGAGTAAGCTAAGCGACCCTAGCGGCCGACACAAACACCTGGCCCATCTAGGAGTGGCACTGCAGTGTCACGCAGGATGGCCCTTCCAAAAAACACTCCCCAAACAGCACATGATGCAAAGAAAAAAAGAGGCGCAATGAGGTAGCTGTGTGAGTAAGATAAGCGACCCTAGTGGCCGACACAAACACCTGGCCCATCTAGGAGTGGCACTGCAGTGTCACGCAGGATGGCCCTTCCAAAAAACACTCCCCAAACAGCACATGACGCAAAGAAAAAAAGAGGCGCAATGGGGTAGCTGTGTGAGTAAGATAAGCGACCCTAGTGGCCGACACAAACACCTGGCCCATCTAGGAGTGGCACTGCAGTGTCACGCAGGATGGCCCTTGATGGTGTAGGAGCTTCCTTTTAAATGGCAAATATATATTGATTCAAGCTTTTTCACATTAACTAAGATATTTACTGCTCCTCACTTCTTTAGGTTCGTGTTTCCTTAAAAGCTTCACAGATATGTTAAAAGCAACATTGTATTTCAAAGCATGAATTACTCATTGTTATAACGCCAGATGTATCCAAGGCCAGTCAAGCATATCGCCAAAAGTTCTGAACATCGGGGAGGATTTTGACCTGTCCTGACCTCCAGAAAGGATGTTCCGGGAAAGCTGATAATCGCAAAGCAATAAATATATTTTAATTGCAAATTGTAATCTTATTTGACAAATGACGTGTTTCAGTTTTCAAGACATACATGGTGTATTTTGATTGGCTAAATGTATTGGCACACATGAATCCTTTGTTCTTTTGCTATAAAATAAAGCCATGATGGCCCCTAAGACAGATCAACTATGAACTGCTTAGGTTACACAATGATCCTGTGTCATCTATTCATTCACTGATCTCCAACCGGTTGCTAAGGGGAACAGCATTCTGACTGATGACTGAAGAGAGTTCATAATCAGACCTGAATAGGTTAACATACCCTATCATTTTGGGATCTCATCCGGGATATTCCAGCATCTCCTCCACTGGCAATAAATCCTCTGATCTTTCAGGAACCGCTGATAACAAAAAAAAAAAAAAAAACGGTAAGTGAGATTTATTGTGTAGATTTCTACCTGCTCACTTGAAATCAGCGCTTCTTGTGTAAATCAAGTGGAAGTCCAGTCGGGAAGGTCAGAGAATATTTTAAAGAGCCCAGCGTCAGTCAGAAGAAATTTTTTTAAGGTACCATACATGTATGTTATATTGTTGAATTATGTTATATTGTTGAATTATGTTATATTGTTGAATTGTGGGTAAATAATTCCAGATAAATTGTCACAAGTGCACAGGGGGAATTAATCAAGTATGCAGAAAACTTTTAATTTGTGCAAGTATTAATGCATGTTTATTAAGAAAATAGAGCCGTTTTATAAAGGTGGCGCATGGCCAAGATATGTTCTAATGCTGATAACCAGTTTGAATTGATAAATAACCAAAGAGGTATATGCAAATCTTGTACCTGTGTTGTTGTGTTAAGAAAATACAAAGGGTCTGTAGCACCAAGATTGCTGGCAATTACAAGCACTGAAGTCTCATTTGGTTATGTGGAAAATGATGATGAATTTTATTGTACAAAAGGTTGTCATTTTAAAAAGAGAATTGTTGGAACATTACATTAAGAATGATTGATTTAACATCATAACCTATTGGCCTAGGAACCACATAATCCCAGGTCTAAGACCCAAGTGCCCGTGCAGCCTCAAACAGCTGCCGTGCACGCAGATAACAGATATAGGATTTACTGTCATCTTTGTTTTTGTATCCTTGCACTGTTATATGTACTCTGTCAATATGCTTTTGAAAAGGTGGGGGGGAGTCGGGTTGTCTGCTGAATAAATGAAACTAGATTCTCCTACACACACTGATAGGTATTTCTCACATCCAAGCAGTCCCCGGTGTTAGCTGTTACTTTACAAGCCATATAGGCAGGGGGGTAGACCCTTGGAGTAACTTAACAATAATATTAGGGACGCATCTCAGTGATCCAGAAGAAATAATCTATTATGCAGGTCTCACTTGGGGAGCAGTACTAACAGATCTTCCACAAAAGCAGGGAGGAAGGGGCAACACTACAACCCCAGTCATTTGTCCACAGACGGATTGAAGAAGCTCTTTAGGATAATTTTCAAAAGAGCAGGCTTCCCGTCAGAGGGGACACTTGACCTAGAGACAACCCCAGTCATTTGTCCACAGACGGATTGAAGAAGCTCTTTAGGTAGAGATTCTTTAAAAGGAGATTTTAAGTCCCTCAAAAGGAGTTATTAAAATACCACATCAGGATGGGTTCAAACCCGTGGATATTGTTAATAACAGGGAGGGTAATAAATCTCTGAAAGGAATTTCAAAAGAGCAGGCTTCCCGTCAGAGGGGACACTTGACCTAGAAAAATTTGCCTCCTGTAACAAAAGTAGAGAAATGGGACAACCCCAGTCATTTGTCCACAGACGGATTGAAGAAGCTCTTTAGGTAGAGATTCTTTAAAAGGAGATTTTAAGTCCCTCAAAAGGAGTTATTAAAATACCACATCAGGAGGGGTTCCGCGCACGTTCACCCAGGCATGGGAGCGCGGTCTGTAAAGATGTCAGGGCCCGACAAACCCGTGGATATTGTTAATAACAGGGAGGGTAATAAATCTCTGAAAGGAATTTCAAAAGAGCAGGCTTCCCGTCAGAGGGGACACTTGACCTTGGATAATTAAGCATAATAGTAGAGATCAAGCATCCATCTGGATCACTGTAGCAAAAGAATTAGGAGCAGAGAATAGAAGAAGAGATGAGGAAAATGATTTCCCCATTGTACCAGAGTACTCAATAGCACCACAACCAGCGTTAAACTCACTGCCTGTAATTGCAGCAACAGCACCTGCACACTATACCCCACCCCTATACCCAGACATGCATGCACACCAAGGTACCCATAGTATGAACAGAATGAAATTACCTACAAGCTCACTAACAGTGAAATTAAAAAGAGACGAGCAAGGAAAAGAGTGACGAATAATCAGCCCTATCTTAGAAGGATCTGTGGTTGAAAATCCGAATGATTTACCTGAGCTATGTGTACAGAGTATGCCCCAGTGTCCTGATACTTTATCACAAGAAACCCCAACAAGACCAACCAAAGAAACTAGCCACCTAATGCTTCCCTCATGTTTAAACGAGTGGTAGACACCTGGAATCAAGCTGAGTCCAGTAAACAATTGTCCACAATCAGGAACTATAGGCGAAAGGGTGCAAATCAGGTGAAGAGGAGAAGCAAGGGGTCAAGACACAGCCTCTACAGCTTTTCATGCCCAGGTGCATAATGTACAGAATAAACTGACATATTTTCCAGAAAGATTGTGTCCGGTATGTCAGTTTTGCGTTCCAGAAGGATATGAACATTGCCCAAATTGTGGAAACTGGATTTCACACCATGAACCACCATGCCAAGATATCTATGCGACTAGAAATACTGAAAGACGGTCATCATTGCCTGTTTCTCTGTATCCAGCACAAGTACAGAGAATACGCAACCCAGATAATGCAGCCAGGACGAACGAACCATACATCGTACAGAGCCAACACCACAAACCATGGTATGGCAATGACCTCGCAAATATAGTTGCAGAGTCCCCAGATCCTAGAAAGAAAAAAAAACCCAACAGCAGTTTATGCCTATATGGAAAGAATTCAAACCATATGGACACCGGCATGGGTCGACTACCACCAGTTGTGTGAGGCTATACTAGGACCAGCAACTGCCCAAACAGTAAGCACCATGTTAAAAGCAGATGCAGTAGATGATTGCCCAGCCATAACGGACGTTCCGACAGAGAAAAATAGAACAACGTTTGAAAGTGGAAAGATGTACATGACAAGACTTAAGAGATGGTGTCATGCACAGACACTCAGGGCACCAGCAGCCCCAGACTTGAAACAGGAAAAGACTGAGTCCATCAGAACTTACTATGATAAAGTCACTATACGACACACAAGATGATAGAATATGAAAGTGTGCAACTCCTGTGTCGGCAACAGTGTACTCAGTCACCACTGGCAGTTCGATAAAAGTGACTTTACCTACAGGAGACCCAAGGGTTTCAAGAGCTGTTTTTATGCACAACCAGATTCCTCTACGTTTACTTACAGATCAAGCCATTGCACCGACTGGATTGGGAGGTTAAGCCCTACCCCTGCAAGAAAGCAAAGATGTAACCTGAAATACAAGCTGCTATACAAGACTATATCTCACAGGAAAAGTAAGAGAAAGAGGAACAACAACTCCCAGCATAAACATCATTATGTTAAACACCAGCCTGGGTGGACTTGGACTAAGAAAATGACATGCCAGCAGCAGTGAGAAAGAATATGCAAGTGAAGAAAGGACAAAGTATGAAGAATAATGAATGAATCATAAAGAGAGGTGATTGGAAAAAAGAAAAGTTGAGAAACAATATGAAGGTTGCATGAAAGTTTGGAGACTAAAGGAAGTCTGCTTTAAGAAGGACAAAGAAAGACATCTGACAAGTGGTCAGTACTACCTGGCAAGATTACAGAGATAATGCCATGATTTAAAGCAACAGAAGCTCTGGGGTTTAAAGCAAATAATAAGGAACAAGACAGAAAAAGTTCCAGAAAACAAATGAATGATGCTTCTTCTGCCAATATGAAGTACAAGCTTCTTCAGGTACTCCCCAGTGAACATAATGTCTCCAGAAGAAACAGCAGAAGGTATGATTACAGTCACCTTGCCCACTGGAGAAATACGTTTGTGCCTAATGAATGCTGGAGCCGGCACACGCAGAAGACAGCAGAGGGAGATTCCACAAGAACTGGTGATATCAGAAATTCTTAAAGGGACAGGAGATGAGAGAAATGCAGTCACCAATACCAGCCCAATTCTTGACCTCGGAGTACATGTCCAGTGACTTTGCTGAAGCACAATGTACTAAAGCTTATCCAAGGAGAATACAGTACACACCAGCAGAAGTTTAACTTTCCAGCAACTTATCAAAGGAAAGAACAAAAAGCCATTTAGAAGCAAGTTAAAACAGAAGTTCAGTATTGACTCATTCCAGCAGTACCAGTTGTAGAAGAAAGGAAGCAATACTACTGGACCAGGATAGCTTTGTGGAGGGGCTATATCACCAAGTGATTTATCCACAAAACACACAGCTAAATACAGGATGTGAATGAACTGCTGATTGCCACCACCACTACTAAAAAAAAGCACTAAGAAGGGGCAGTGTCCTTAGTGAAGTTTCTGAAAGACCAAGACTGCAGAGCCTCAGAAGGAGAAATTGCAGCTAGTCAAGCAAGAGTTAATCTTCCTAGGACACTCAAGGTACCAGACATCTAACAAAAGTGAAAAGGAAAAGATTCAGACTGCAAGCTAAGATGCCAACTAGTGTCAAGCAAGTCAGATGATCATTCCTGGGCCTAGTAGGACACTACAGAACACGGATACCTCTAGCACCAGTCTACATGCAAGCATTGTATGACAACACTGAAAGGGAGGAGGGTCCGCATCCTACATACAGCAACAGATGAATTAGGCTATTGAACAGTTGGAAACAGCAGTTGCCTCATCTCAAGCCCTAGAACTACCTGACTATTAAAGAAGGAGGCCATACATAGAAGTCCTTATGCAAAATCATGGACTGAGGTGAAGACCAGTGGCCTACAACTTAAGCAAACTTGACAGCGGTAATCAAAGAGTACCTACCGTAATCAAAGAGTACCTACCGGCATCAGAGCAGTAATAGCAGCAACAGTCCTAGAAGAGTATAAGAGCACAGAGACAGTGATGAATCAGAAGTCCTAGAAGAGGACAAGAGCACAGGCATAGTGCTGAATCATGAACTTATCATCCAGGGTCCACATGCAGGTACAGAGAAGCTTCAACAAGCAAGAACCAAACACCTGTCAGTGGCAAGGCTGACCATGTATGAAGTAGCACTGCCAAAGTGCGACAAGTAACCATCAGAAGATGTATTACCCTCAACGCAGCAACCCTTTTCCAACATTAATCAATAAAGGTGTTGAATCTCAAGATTCAAAAGGAGGGAAAATCAGATTATCTACTGATGAATGGGAAAGCCAGAAGTTTCTAATATTCACTCACGAAGGTAAACAATATGGTTGGACACAATTACCCCAAGGGGGAGCCACTAGTCCATCAGATTTCTCAGAGGCAATGGCATTAATCCTGCAGATATGGAGACCACACTTTACATACACCCAGTTAGTTCAATATGTCGATGATCTGCTTATTGCTGCACAGACAGAAGAGAAGTGCAAAAAGGAAACAGTATCACTACGCATCTTTTTGGCAGAAGAAGATTGCAGAGTGTCAAAAGACAAGCTTCAGCTAGTACAGAAAAAAGTTGTCTTCTTAGGACACTGCATATCTCAAGGAACAAGGCACCTTACTGATAAAAGAACAAAAGCAATAACTCAAGAAAAAACCCCAAGAACATTAAAAGAAATCAGAGCTTTCCTGGGCCTTATTGGTTATTGCAGAGAATGGATACCCTCAGCCTCATTACTGATGCAACCCCTATATGAATTAATAAAAAAGGAGGCGTCAGCAGAAAACAGGGACACCATTGAAGAAGCAGTAAGACAACTAAAGCAAACCATAATAACAGCCCCAGCATTGGGATTGCCTGATTACACTGTGTATACAAGTACCTCACGCTGTAACAGAAATATTAAGTCAAGAAAATAGCAAGCATCTTTCTGCAGCCAGACTTACCAAATATGAAGTGATTGCCTAGCCTTCATGGAATTAGAGACTTTACCTCTCCCTAATGTCCAAGATACACCATTGGACAATCCAGACATGAACCTGTTCGTCGATGGATCAAGATATTATGATAATGGATCCCCAAGGACAGGATATGCAGTAACAACTGAAACTGAAGTCATAGACTCTGGAGCATTGCTACCAAGTATGTCAGCACAAGAAGCAGAACTCATAGCAATGACCAAAGCCTGCATACATGCTGAAAACATGACAGCTAACATCTAGTCCCAGGATTACGCTGTTATATGGAAAAGTAGGGACTTCAAAAGTGCAAACGGAAAACCCATCAAACATGCCAGTTTGATTATGGAACTCTTCAGAGCATTGGAACTACCTAAAAGAATTGGAATAATCAAGGTACAAGCACATACTAAGAGCCAAACCATGGAAGCTAAAGGAAATGCATTTGCAGATGCAGAAGCCAAGAGAATTGCCTTACAATCAAAAGAACCTGAGCAAGTCTTCGTAGCTCAAGATGTGAAGCAAATGCCTAGTGAACAGGAGCTGATCAAAATTCAACAACAAGCATCACAAGGAGAAAAGGAGAAATGGAGACGATTGGGGGCAGAAGAAGATGAACATGGACTTTGGAAGTCAAGAGAATTGAAGTACTGTCTACCAGCAGCTCTATTTCCACCTATGTTACAAGTAGCTCATGGACAAGTACACCATTCAAAGGAAGCCACGGTGAATAGAGTACAAGAGCATTGGATAGCTCCAGGCTTCAATAAAGCTGCAACAAACTTTGTAGCAGGATGCTGGATCTGTGGAATCAGCAATCCAGAAAAAAGAACCAAGACACCTCTAGGAACTATACCCAAAGCCTCTTACCCATTTGAAAGACTACAAATTGACTATATACAGTGGCGACGAAGCAGTCCATATGAATATGTGCTAGTAGCAACGGACATGTTTAGTCACTGGGCCGAAGCCTGGCCAGTAAGCAAAGCCACAGCAAAAACCACTGCAAAGAAACTGATAGCAGAAGTAGTATGTAGATTTGGGATACCTGAGGTTATAGAATCAGATAGAGGTACACATTTCACGGGAGAAGTCATGCAGCATATAATGAAAGATTTGGGGGTACAGCAGGCCGTCCATGTGCCTTACCAGCCCCAGGCGAGTGGGAGGGGGGACATCTGAACTTTGACCTTAAGCTAAAACTACAGAAATGACAGAAACCAAAAGAACTTGTCCAGAATGCCTACCTATTGTCTTGTTTAATATTAGGACCACACCCATGAAACCTAGTAAACTGACTCCATATAAATATTGTTTGGGTCAGCTCTAAGAACAGATTGTTATTATCCACAACAATTACAACATAATCATGATGATTTTTACAGGTTATGTACAGGAGGTCTGTAAAACATTGACTAACCTCCATTGCCGAGTGTTTTCTTCCATTCCAGACCCAGAAGGATCAGCTACGCATAAGCTAAATCCAGGAGATTGGGTCTATTTAAAGAGACATGTGAGAAAGACCTTTGAACCAAGATATGATGGTCCATATCAAGTGCTGCTAACCATGTCTACCTTAAATTAAGATGAAAGGTCGTGATACTTGATTACATGCATCCCACTCAAAGAAGCTGACAGTGACTCTCCAGCCAGAAGAATGAAGTTGCTTATCCTTTGATTGTTGTTAGGGGAAATTCCCAAGGTTTGGACTATAAGTCCAGGGGACTGGTTTACTGAAAGAAAATAGTTCAGGCCTAGATAGTGTAGGTAGATATTAGGGAGAAAAAGTGGAATCAAAAAGAGGGGAAATGATGGTGTAGGAGCTTCCTTTTAAATGGCAAATATATATTGATTCAAGCTTTTTCACATTAACTAAGATATTTACTGCTCCTCACTTCTTTAGGTTCGTGTTTCCTTAAAAGCTTCACAGATATGTTATAAGCAACATTGTATTTCAAAGCATGAATTACTCATTGTTATAACGCCAGATGTATCCAAGGCCAGTCAAGCATATCGCCAAAAGTTCTGAACATCGGGGAGGATTTTGACCTGTCCTGACCTCCAGAAAGGATGTTCCGGGAAAGCTGATAATCGCAAAGCAATAAATATATTTTAATTGCAAATTGTAATCTTATTTGACAAATGACGTGTTTCAGTTTTCAAGACATACATGGTGTATTTTGATTGGCTAAATGTATTGGCACACATGAATCCTTTGTTCTTTTGCTATAAAATAAAGCCATGATGGCCCCTAAGACAGATCAACTATGAACTGCTTAGGTTACACAATGATCCTGTGTCATCTATTCATTCACTGATCTCCAACCGGTTGCTAAGGGGAACAGCATTCTGACTGATGACTGAAGAGAGTTCATAATCAGACCTGAATAGGTTAACATACCCTATCACCCTTCAAAAAAATACTCCCCAAACAGCACATGACGCAAAGAAAAATGAAAGAAAAAAGAGGTGCAAGATGGAATTGTCCTTGGGCCCTCCCACCCACCCTTATGTTGTATAAACAGGACATGCACACTTTAACCAACCCATCATTTCAGTGACAGGGTCTGCCACACGACTGTGACTGAAATGACGGGTTGGTTTGGACCCCCACCAAAAAAGAAGCAATTAATCTCTCCTTGCACAAACTGGCTCTACAGAGGCAAGATGTCCACCTCATCATCATCCTCCGATATATCACCGTGTACATCCCCCTCCTCACAGATTATCAATTCGTCCCCACTGGAATCCACCATCTCAGCTCCCTGTGTACTTTGTGGAGGCAATTGCTGCTGGTCAATGTCTCCACGGAGGAATTGATTATAATTCATTTTAATGAACATCATCTTCTCCACATTTTCTGGAAGTAACCTCGTACGCCGATTGCTGACAAGGTGAGCGGCGGCACTAAACACTCTTTCGGAGTACACACTTGTGGGAGGGCAACTTAGGTAGAATAAAGCCAGTTTGTGCAAGGGCCTCCAAATTGCCTCTTTTTCCTGCCAGTATAAGTACGGACTGTCTGACGTGCCTACTTGGATGCGGTCACTCATATAATCCTCCACCATTCTTTCAATGGGGAGAGAATCATATGCAGTGCCAGTAGACGACATGTCCGACTCCGTAATCGTTGTCAGGTCCTTCAGTCCGGACCAGATGTCAGCATCAGCAGTCGCTCCAGACTGCCCTGCATCACCGCCAGCGGATGGGCTCGGAATTCTGAGCCTTTTCCTCGCACCCCCAGTTGCGGGAGAATGTGAAGGAGGAGATGTTGACAGGTCGCGTTCCGCTTGACTTGACAATTTTCTCACCAGCAGGTCTTTGAACCCCAGCAGACTTGTGTGTGCCGGAAAGAGAGATCCAAGGTAGGTTTTAAATCTAGGATCGAGCATGGTGGCCAAAATGTAGTGCTCTGATTTCAACGGATTGACCACCCGTGAATCCTTGTTAAGCGAATTAAGGGCTCCATCCACAAGTCCCACATGCCTAGCGGAATCGCTCTGTGTTAGCTCCTCCTTCAATGTCTCCAGCTTCTTCTGCAAAAGCCTGATGAGGGGAATGACCTGACTCAGGCTGGCAGTGTCTGAACTGACTTCACGTGTGGCAAGTTCAAAGGGCAGCAGAACCTTGCACAACGTTGAAATCATTCTCCACTGCGCTTGAGACAGGTGCATTCCACCTCCTATATCGTGCTCAATTGTATAGGCTTGAATGGCCTTTTGCTGCTCCTCCAACCTCTGAAGCATATATAGGGTTGAATTCCACCTCGTTACCACTTCTTGCTTCAGATGATGGCAGGGCAGGTTCAGGCGTTTTTGGTGTTGCTCCAGTCTTCTGTACGTGGTGCCTGTACGCCGAAAGTGTCCCGCAATTCTTCTGGCCACCGACAGCATCTCTTGCACGCCCCTCTCGTTTTTTAAATAATTTTGCACCACCAAATTCAAGGTATGTGCAAAACATGGGACGTGCTGGAATTTGCCCATATTTAATGCACACACAATATTGCTGGCGTTGTCCGATGCCACAAATCCACAGGAGAGTCCAATTGGGGTAAGCCCTTCCGCGATGATCTTCCTCAGTTGCCGTAAGAGGTTTTCAGCTGTGTGCGTATTCTGGAAACCGGTGATACAAAGCGTAGCCTGCCTAGGAAAGAGTTGGCGTTTGCGAGATGCTGCTACTGGTGCCGCCGCTGCTGTTCTTGCGGCGGGAGTCCATACATCTACCCAGTGGGCTGTCACAGTCATATAGTCCTGACCCTGCCCTGCTCCACTTGTCCACATGTCCGTGGTTAAGTGGACATTGGGTACAGCTGCATTTTTTAGGACACTGGTGAGTCTTTTTCTGACGTCCGTGTACATTCTCGGTATCGCCTGCCTAGAGAAGTGGAACCTAGATGGTATTTGGTAACGGGGGCACACTACCTCAAGAAATTGTCTAGTTCCCTGTGAACTAACTGCGGATACCGGACGCACGTCTAACACCAACATAGTTGTCAAGGCCTCAGTTATCCGCTTTGCAACAGGATGACTGCTGTGATATTTCATCTTCCTCGCAAAGGACTGTTGGACAGTCAATTGCTTGGTGGAAGTAGTAAAAGTGGGCTTACGACTTCCCCTCTGGGATGACCATCGACTCCCAGCAGCAACAACAGCAGCGCCAGCAGCAGTAGGCGTTACACGCAAGGATGCATCGGAGGAATCCCAGGCAGGAGAGGACTCGTCAGAATTGCCAGTGACATGGCCTGCAGGACTATTGGCATTCCTGGGGAAGGAGGAAATTGACACTGAGGGAGTTGGTGGGGTGGTTTGCGTGAGCTTGGTTACAAGAGGAAGGGATTTACTGGTCAGTGGACTGCTTCCGCTGTCGCCCAAAGTTTTTGAACTTGTAACTGACTTATTATGAATGCGCTGCAGGTGACGTATAAGGGAGGATGTTCCGAGGTGGTTAACGTCCTTACCCCTACTTATTACAGCTTGACAAAGGCAACACACGGCTTGACACCTGTTGTCCGCATTTGTGTTGAAATACCTCCACACCGAAGAGCTGATTTTTTTGGTATTTTCACCAGGCATGTCAATGGCCATATTCCTCCCACGGACAACAGGTGTCTCCCCGGGTGCCTGACTTAAACAAACCACCTCACCATCAGAATCCTCCTGGTCAATTTCCTCCCCAGCGCCAGCAACACCCATATCCTCCTCATCCTGGTGTACTTCAACACTGACATCTTCAATCTGACTATCAGGAACTGGACTGCGGGTGCTCCTTCCAGCACTTGCAGGGGGCGTGCAAATGGTGGAAGGCGCATGCTCTTCACGTCCAGTGTTGGGAAGGTCAGGCATCGCAACCGACACAATTGGACTCTCCTTGTGGATTTGGGATTTCGAAGAACGCACAGTTCTTTGCTGTGCTTTTGCCAGCTTGAGTCTTTTCATTTTTCTAGCGAGAGGCTGAGTGCTTCCATCCTCATGTGAAGCTGAACCACTAGCCATGAACATAGGCCAGGGCCTCAGCCGTTCCTTGCCACTCCGTGTGGTAAATGGCATATTGGCAAGTTTACGCTTCTCCTCCGACAATTTTATTTTAGATTTTTGAGTCCTTTTTTTACTGATATTTGGTGTTTTGGATTTTACATGCTCTGTACTATGACATTGGGCATCGGCCTTGGCAGACAACGTTGCTGGCATTTCATCGTCTCGGCCATGACTAGTGGCGGCAGCTTCAGCACGAGGTGGAAGTCGATCTTGATCTTTCCCTATTTTTGGAACCTCAACATTTTTGTTCTCCATATTTTAATAGGCACAACTAAAAGGCACCTCAGGTAAACAATGGAGATGGATGGATACTAGTATACTTATGGATGACGAGCGACTGCCGACACAGAGGTAGCTACAGCCGTGGACTACCGTACTGTGTCTGCTGCTAATATAGACTGGATGATAATGAGATAAAATTAAAATATATATATATATATCACACTAGTACTGCAGCCGGACAGGTATATATTATGTAATGACGGACCTGCTGGACACTGTCTGTCAGCACTGCAGACTCCTAAAGTAAGCTACTAGTATCAAGAAGATAGAAAAAAAAAACCACGGGTAGGTGGTATACAATTATGGATGGACGAGCGACTGCCGACACAGAGGTAACTACAGCCGTGGACTACCGTACTGTGTCTGCTGCTAATATAGACTGGATGATAATGAGATAAAATTAAAATATATATATATATCACACTAGTACTGCAGCCGGACAGGTATATATTATGTAATGACGGACCTGCTGGACACTGTCTGTCAGCACTGCAGACTCCTAAAGTAAGCTACTAGTTTCAAGAAGATAGAAAAAAAAAAAACCACGGGTAGGTGGTATACAATTATGGATGGACGAGCGACTGCCGACACAGAGGTAGCTACAGCCGTGGACTACCGTACTGTGTCTGCTGCTAATATAGACTGGATGATAATGAGATAAAATTAAAATATATATATATATCACACTAGTACTGCAGCCGGACAGGTATATATTATGTAATGACGGACCTGCTGGACACTGTCTGTCAGCACTGCAGACTCCTAAAGTAAGCTACTAGTATCAAGAAGATAGAAAAAAAAAAAACCACGGGTAGGTGGTATACAATTATGGATGGACGAGCGACTGCCGACACAGAGGTAGCTACAGCCGTGGACTATCGTACTGTGTCTGCTGCTAATATAGACTGGATGATAATGAGATAAAATTAAAATATATATATATTATATATCACACTAGTACTGCAGCCGGACAGGTATATATTATGTAATGACGGACCTGCTGGACACTGTCTGTCAGACTCAGCACTGCAGACTCCTAAAGTAAGCTACTAGTATCAAGAAGATAGAAAAAAAAAAACCACGGGTAGGTGGTATACAATTATGGATGGACGAGCGACTGCCGACACAGAGGTAGCTACAGCCGTGGACTACCGTACTGTGTCTGCTGCTAATATAGACTGGATGATAATGAGATAAAATTAATATATATATATATATATATACAGTATATATCACACTAGTACTGCAGCCGGACAGGTATATATTATGTAATGACGGACCTGCTGGACACTGTCTGCAGAATGTGTTTATAAAAACACCACACGACGAGTGTTTAACTTTTTCAGGCTGACAATCACAATATACTGGTGGTCAGCAGACAATCACAATACTGGTGGTCAGTGGTCACTGGTCAGTCACACTGGCAGTGGCACTCTGGCAGCAAAAGTGTGCACTGTACTTAAAATATGTACTCCTGCTATAACTGCTCCCCAGTCTCCCCCACAATTAAGCTGTGTGAGCAGTGAGCACTCAGCACAGTCAGATAATGATATACAGTATTACATATAATGCAGCACACTGGGCTGAGCACAGATATGGTATGTGACTGTGTCACACTGTGTATCGGTTTTTTTCAGGCAGAGAACGGATTAATTAAACTGGTGGTCACTGGTCACACTATCAGCAGCAAGTAGTACTCCTCCTAATAATATGCTCCCCAAAATTTGTGTCTCTCTCTAGTACTCTAGTCTAAACGGAGAGGACGCCAGCCACGTCCTCTCCCTATCAATCTCAATGATGACGTTCGGGCGCGCTCGGGTTAACCGAGCAAGGCGGGAAGATCCGAGTCGCTCGGCCCCGTGTAAAAAAACCTGAAGTTCGGGCGGGTTCGGATTCTGAGGAACCGAACCCGCTCATCTCTACCCTCTATACAGTACACTGACCTCTATATACCTGCTAGTACATCCCTGATGCCTATATTCCCTAAGCTAAATCCCAGACGCCTCTATTCCCTACGCTACATCCCTGACGCCTCTATTCCCTATGCTACATCCCTGACGCCTCTATACCCTACGCTACATCCCTGATGCCTCTATTCCCTACGCTACATTCCTGATGCCTCTATAACCTACGCTACATCCCTGACGCCTCTATACCCTACGCTACATCCCTGACGCCTCTATACAGTACAATGCATTACTGATCCCTCTAGACCATACATCCTCATTACATCAGTGAGATAGTGAAACACTGGAAAAAATAAGAATTTACTTACCGATAATTCTATTTCTCATAGTCCGTAGTGGATGCTGGGGACTCCGTAAGGACCATGGGGAATAGCGGCTCCGCAGGAGACTGGGCACATCTAAAGAAAGCTTTAGGACTAGCTGGTGTGCACTGGCTCCTCCCCCTATGACCCTCCTCCAAGCCTCAGTTAGGATACTGTGCCCGGACGAGCGTACACAATAAGGAAGGATTTTGAATCCCGGGTAAGACTCATACCAGCCACACCGATCACACCGTATAACTTGTGATCTGAACCCAGTTAACAGTATGATAACAGAGGAGCCTCTGAAAAGATGGCTCCCAACAATAATAACCCGATTTTTGTAACAATAACTATGTACAAGTATTGCAGACAATCCGCACTTGGGATGGGCGCCCAGCATCCACTACGGACTATGAGAAATAGAATTATCGGTAAGTAAATTCTTATTTTCTCTAACGTCCTAAGTGGATGCTGGGGACTCCGTAAGGACCATGGGGATTATACCAAAGCTCCCAAACGGGCGGGAGAGTGCGGATGACTCTGCAGCACCGAATGAGAGAACTCCAGGTCCTCCTCAGCCAGGGTATCAAATTTGTAGAATTTAGCAAACGTGTTTGCCCCTGACCAAGTAGCTGCTCGGCAAAGTTGTAAAGCCGAGACCCCTCGGGCAGCCGCCCAAGATGAGCCCACTTTCCTTGTGGAACGGGCTTTTACAGATTTTAGCTGTGGCAGGCCTGCCACAGAATGTGCAAGCTGAATTGCACTACAATCCAACGAGCAATAGTCTGCTTAGAAGCAGAAACACCCAGCATGTTGGGTGCATACAGGATAAACAGCGAGTCAGATTTCCTGACTCCAGCCATCCTGGAAACATCTTTTTCAGGGCCCTGACAACATCCAGCAACCTGGATTCCTCCAAGTCCCTAGTAGCCGCAGGCACCACAATAGGTTGGTTCAGGTGAAAACGCTGGAACCACCTTAGGGAGAAACTGAGGACGAGTCCTCAATTCCGCCCTGTCCGAATGGAAAATCAGATAAGGGCTTTCACAGGATAAAGCCGCCAATTCTGACACGCGCCTGGCCGAGGCCAGGGCCAACAGCATGACCACTTTCCATGTGAGATATTTTAACTCCACAGATTTAAGTGGTTCAAACCAATGTGACTTTTGGAACCCAAACTACATTGAGATCCCAAATTGCCACTGGAGGCACAAAAGGAGGCTGTATATGCAGTACCCCTTTTACAAACGTCTAAACTTCAGGGACTGAAGCTAGTTCTTTTTTGGAAGAAAATTGACAGGGCCGAAATCTGAACCTTAATGGACCCCAATTTCAGGCCCATAAACACTCCTGTATGCAGGAAATGTAGGAATCGACCCAGTTGAATTTCCTCCGTCGGGCCTTACTGGCCTCGCACTACGCAACATATTTTCGCCAATTGCGGTGATAATGTTTTTTGCGGTTACATCCTTCCTGGCTATTGATCAGGATAGGGATGACTTCATCCGGAATGCCTTTTTTCCTTCAGGATCCGGTGTTCAACCGCCATGCCGTCAAACGCAGCCGCCGTAAGTCTTGGAACAGACAGGGTCCTTGCTGGAGCAGGTCCCTTCTTAGAGGTAGAGGCCACGGATCCTCCGTGAGCATCTCTTGAAGTTCCGGTTACCAAGTCCTTCTTGGCCAATCCGGAGCCACGAATATAGTGCTTTCTCCTCTCCATCTTATCAATCTCAGTACCTTGGGTATGAGAGGCAGAGGAGGGAACACATATACTGACTGGTACACCCACGGTGTTACCAGAGCGTCTACAACTATTGCCTGAGGGTCTCTTGACCTGGCGCAATACCTGTCGAGTTTTTTAATCATGTGGACGACTTCTGGGTGAAGTCCCCACTCTCCCGGGAGGAGGTCGTGCTGAGGAAGTCTGCTTCCCAGTTGTCCACTCCCGGAATGAATACTATTGACAGTGCTATCACATGATTTTCCGCCCAGCGAAGAATCCTTGCAGCTTCTGCCATTGCCCTCCTGCTTCTTGTGCCACCCTGTCTGTTTACGTGGGTGACTGCCATGATGTTGTCCGACTGGATCAACACCGGCTGACCTTGAAGCAGAGGTCTTGCTAAGCTTAGAGCATTGTAAATGGCCCTTAGCTTCAGGATATTTATGTGAAGTGATGTATCCCGGCTTGACCCTAAGCCCTGGATATTCCTTCCCTGTGTGACTGCTCCCCAGCCTCGCAGGCTGGCATCCGTGGTCACCAGGACCCAGTCCTGAATGCCGAATCTGCGGCCCTCTAGAAGATGAGCACTCTGCAACCACCACAGGATGGATACCCTTGTCCTTGGTGACAGGGTTATCCGCTGATGCATCTGAAAATGCGACCCGGACCATTTGTCCAGTAGGTTCCACTGGAAAGTTCTTGCGTGGAATCTAACGAATGGGATTGCTTCGTATGAAGCCATCATTTTTTCCCAGAACCCTTGTGCATTGATGCACTGAGACTTGGTTCGGTTTTAGGAGGTTCCTGATTAGCTCGGATAACTCCCTGGCTTTCTCTTCCGGGAGAAACACCTTTTTTCTGGACTGTGTCCAGGATCATCCCTAGGAAACAGAAGACAAGTCGTCGGAACCAGCTGCGATTTTGGAATATTGAGAATCCAATCGTGCTGCCGCAACACTACCTGAGATAGTGCTACACCGACCTCCAACTGTTCCCTGGATCTTACCCTTATCAGGGAATCGTCCAAGTAAGGGATAACTAAAATTCCCTTCCTTCGAAGGGATATCATTTCGTCCATTACCTTGGTAAAGACCCGGGGTGCCGTGGACCATCCCTACGGCAGCATCTGAACTGATAGTGACAGTTCTGTACCATAACCTGAGGTACCCTTGGTGAGAAGGGTAAATTTTGACATGAAGGTAAGCATCCTTGATGTCCCGAGACATCATGTAGTCCCCTTCTTCCAGGTTCGCAATCACTACTCTGAGTGACTCAATCTTGAATTTGAACCTCTGTATGTAAGTGTTCAAAAATTTTAGATTTTAGATTTAGAATCGGTCTCACCGAGCCGTCTGGCTTCGGTACCACAATAGTGTGGAATAATACCCCGTTCCCTGTTGCAGGAGGGGTACCTTGATTATCACCTGCTGGGAATACAGCTTGTGAATGGCTTCCAAAACTGCCTCCCTGTCAGAGGGAGACATCGGTAAAGCCAACTTTTGGAAACGGCGAGGGGGAGACGTCTCGAATTCCAATATGTACCCCTGAGATATTACCTGAAGGATCCAGTGGTCTACTTGCGAGTGAGCCCACTGCGCACTGAAATTCATTGAGAATGGGCCCCCACCGTGCCTGAGCTTGTATAGCCCTAGCGTCATACTGAGGGCTTGGCAGAGGCGGGAAAGGGTTTCTGTTCCAGGGAACTGGCTGATCTCTGCAGCCTTTTTCCTCTCCGTCTGTCACGAGCAGAAAAGAGGAACCTTTTGTCCGCTTGCCAACAAAGGACTGCGCCTGATAATACGGCGTCTTATTTTGAGAGGCGACCTGGGGTACAAACGTGGATTTCCCAGCTGTTGCCGTGGCCACCAGGTCTAAAGGACCGACCCCAAATGTCCCCTTTCAAAGGCAATACTTCCAAATGCCGTTTGGAATCCGCATCACCTGACCATTTTACTGGTAGAATTGGACAACGCACTTATACTTGATGCCAGTCGGCAATTATTCCGCTGTGCATCATGCATATATAGAAATGCATCTTTTAAATGCTCTATAGGCAATAATATACTATCCTTATCTAGGATATCAATATTTCCAGTCAGGGAATCCGACCATGCCAACCCAGCACTGCACCTCCAGGCTGAGGCGATAGCTGGTCGCAGTATAACACCAGTATGTGTGTAAATACATTTTTGGATACCCTCCTGCTTTCTATCAGCAGGATCCTTAAGGGCGGCCATCTCATGAGAGGGTAGAGCCCTTGTTCTTACAAGCGTGTGAGCGCCTTATCCCCCTTAGGGGGTGTTTCCCAACGCACCCTAACCTCTGGCGGGAAAGGGTATGCAGCCAATACTTTTTAAGAAATTATCAAGTGTTAACGGGGGGAAACCGACGCATCAACACACACCTCATTTTATTATTCAGATTAAGGAAAACTACTGGTAGTTTTTCACCCACCGAACATAATACCCCTTTTTGGTGGTACTCGTATTATCAGAAATGTATAAAAACATTTTCCATTGTATCAATCATGTAACGTGTGGCCCTACTGGAAATCACGGTTGTCTCTTCACCGTCGACACAGGAGTCAGTATCCGTGTCGGCGTCTGTATCTGCCATCTGAGGTAACGGCCGCTTTAGAGCCCCTGACGGCCTATGAGACGTCTGGACAGGCACAAGCTGAGTAGCCGGCTGTCTCATGTCAACCACTGTTTTTATATAGAGCTGACACTGTCACGTAATTTTCAACAGTACATCCACTCAGGTGTCTACCCCCTAGGGGGTGACATCACTGTTACAGACACTCTGCTCCGTCTCTACATCATTTTTCTCCTCATATATGTCGACACAAACGTACCGACACACAGCACACACACAGGGAATGCTCTGATAGAGGACAGGACCCCACTAGCCCTTTGGGGAGACAGAGGGAGAGTATGCCAGCACACACCAGAGCGCTATATATATACAGGGATAACCTTATATAAGTGTTTTTCCCCTTATAGCTGCTGTATGTTTTAATACTGCGCCTAATTAGTGCCCCCCTCTCTTTTTTTAACCCTTTCTGTAGTGTAGTGACTGCAGGGGAGAGCCAGGGGAGCTTCCCTCCAACTGAGCTGTGAGGGAAAATGGCGCCAGTGTGCTGAGGAGATAGGCTCCGCCCCCTTTCCGGCGGCCTTATCTCCCGGTTTTTTGTATATTTTGGCAGGGGTTAAATGCATCCATATAGCCCAGGAGCTATATGTGATGTATTTTTTGCCATGTAAGGTATTTCTGTCGTGTTTTATTGCGTCTCAGGGCGCCCCCCCCCAGCGCCCTGCACCCTCAGTGACCGGAGTATGAAGTGTGCTGAGAGCAATGGCGCACAGCTGCAGTGCTGTGCGCTACCTTATTGAAGACAGGAACGTCTTCTGCCGCCGATTTTTCCGGACCTCTTCGCTCTTCTGGCTCTGTAAGGGGGCCGGCGGCGCGGCTCCGGGACCCATCCAGGCTGAACCTGTGATCGTCCCTCTGGAGCTAATGTCCAGTAGCCAAGAAGCCCAATCCACTCTGCACGCAGGTGAATTCGCTTCTTCTCCCCTTAGTCCCTCGATGCAGTGAGCCTGTTGCCAGCAGGTCTCACTGAAAATAACAAACCTAAACTAAAACTTTCACTAAGAAGCTCAGGAGAGCCCCTAGTGTGCACCCTTCTCGTCGGGCACAGAAATCTAACTGAGGCTTGGAGGAGGGTCATAGGGGGAGGAGCCAGTGCACACCAGCTAGTCCTAAAGCTTTCTTTAGATGTGCCCAGTCTCCTGCGGAGCCGCTATTCCCCATGGTCCTTACGGAGTCCCCAGCATCCACTTAGGACGTTAGAGAAAATAAGGATAAAGTGGACTACAGAAACTGATGCTCTAAACAAAGGAGAGAGAGAGAGAGAGAAAAGCACAAGGGAAAGTGGGCAATCGGAACACCAGAGAGAGAGGAGAGATAGAAATGCCTGAAAAAGTAAAGGGGGTTGGGTATGGCATCCGGCGCTCGGGATTCCAGCAGTCACATGATACCTAATCCTAATCCTAACCCTCTGGGGGGGGTGGCGGATAGGGCTAACCCTCAGGGGGTGGCAGCTAGGACTAACCCCCCCCCCCCACCTCCTAGTGCCTTCCCTAACACCCCCTCCCCCGGTCCTAACCCTCCCTCCAATACTCGCCTTCGGGATGTTGGCTGTCTGTGTGCCGGCACCAGTCTCCCAAGTGGTGTCAGGATTCCAACATCGGTCAAATGACCGCCGGTATACCGTCTGCCGGGATGGTAAATGTATCCTGAGGACAGGTAGTGAGTGTGGAGGGATAGGTGGTTCAGTAAAATGTAACAGCTCAAACTGCGATCATTCACTGATAAATTGATTTATAGCTCTCCCTTTTTAACCATTGCAGTCATAAAAGCAATGTTTTTTAAACTTTTAAATAAAGCTTGTTAGCATCCCCAGCACACTGTATATGCTGGGAGATGTAGTTCTCAATATGAAAACATTTAATTACTGTATGAACTCTAATTCCCCAACTGAAACCTCTCACAAACACACACTCCTAAATCTAGTACACACACACACACACACACACATTTCCCCAGTACTGACAACTCTCATCACTTCCACACACTGACAACTCCCTCCTGCTCCTCTCCCCACTGACACTGACAGCTCCCTCACAGTCACACACATCCTCCACCCCCCCCCACACACACTGATAGCACACATGCACAAATCCCCCCCTCCTCGACACTAACTGTCACGGACTGCTTGGGCAGCAGGGGGCAGGCTCTGACTTGAAGTGCTGAAATTCAACAGCTCTCTCGAACTTGCAAGGCATGGCTGTGCAGCTGTCTCCAGCCATCTCCTTGCCCACTGTGTAATTTGTGGCGTTCTCTGATGTTCCCCGCTCTGCCTCTACAACCGGCACATAATGTACAGCAGTGGTGACTCCTGAGTATGGGCCTGGAGAACTCCGCCTACCAGGGGGTAGGGATTAATAATTTCAAAGGGGCAGAGCTAGGAGTGAAGCAGTGGACAGCAGTTGAGGGGCGTTTCAAACTGTAACAGGGTTGGGACAATTTCAGTATCCTTCCCTCACCGTCTAATTGGTCAGTCCCACGCTGATTGCCATAGCGCCCTTTCGAGACTGCAGAACTCTATCCCTTAGCCACGGTTGGCACAGCTGGATGGTGCCCCTGGCAAGTGCCATCCTGGCCAAGGGGTAGATACGCCCCTGAGGGTCAGGGCCAGCAACAGAAATCTCGGGGCCCAGTACACTGATATCTCTGGGGCCCCCTCAACCCCCCCTTAACTTGGCAGAGGGATCTTTAAAAAAAAATGGAGCCTTTGACTCGGACCGTCAGTTAGGCCGGCAGGTGGTTTTCATACTGGGCTATCCAGCTCTTCGGTGGCGGTGGCAGGGACATTCAGAAAAGGGCCAGCACAGCAACATGCATAATAATGGCAATACAGTATGGACCACAGGGACTGGACAAAGTGATGGGGTAAAAGGAGGGGGGAGGATTTAGTTGGCCTGTTAATTGTTTTCCTTCTTAAATTGAGCAGTTGGTGGATACACTTTAAAAAGCAATATTGGCACTGTGGCCCCATTATTTCTGTTCTTAATACTTGGAGCCCTGAACAAGTGTCCCCTTTGTCCCCCCTGTCACCGGGCCTGTTCAGGCGTTACCTATGGAGAAGCTGCGACATGACATCCTAGGACACGATACTGCACCATGCATCACCATTATATTTCAGTGTGCCTTGTCAATATTTAAATCTTGTTCTGTGTGACGTGAGTTGTAAATGGTTGAAAATCTCTGTGCTACAGTATCGTCACCATGTAGTTATAACAACACCGCAAAACCACCAAAAGACGTGTTTTGGTAGAGGGACTGCTGGAGGGGCCCATTGGGGCCCCCAGTTTGCTACCCCACCCCAGTATACCTGTGCTGTAGCCAGTGGAAGGGGCACTATCTTCCCGGTGATCTCTTCGGGAAGATGGTGCCGCACATAGAAAGCAAAGACTCTGGCTGCACTCTCCTGCCCTCGCTCTAAGCAAGGTGATCGGGCCACAAAAGGACCCCTGTCGGACCCCGGCCTGTGGGCCACAAAAGGATGCATTGGGGGCGGCATGCGGCCCATGGGTTTGACACCCCTGCCCTAGAGTATCACAATTTGTTTCACGGCACCCCTAGGCCAAAGTTTTTTTTATTGAGAAATTCAGAAAAAAATATAAAATTAAGTAAATTGTGTTTATAGCATGTCATCCTCAGGTTCAGTTATGTTGTGAGGGAATGGTTTTGCCAATTTAATAAAGTATAAATAATTTTAATTGGTCCTGGACCACCAAACTATGCTACCAGTGCAAGAACCCCAGTTTGGAAACTACTGCCATAAAATAAACCTTTTTTGTTTTTTTTAAACTACATGTAATACACCTTAGATCTCAGTTCCTAAAAGGTTTTAAACCTTTGCATACAGTAAACTACACATATTTAAAAATCCTACACCGGGCACAAGTGCTCACGGGCCAATTTCATGGCAGTCTCGGATAGGAGGGCATTGTGGATTCACCAAGGGAATGCTGATGCTGACTCCAAGAAGAAAGGGAGTCTCTTCCCTATGAAGGTGAAGCCTTGTTTGGTGACGGCCTAGTTAATTTGATCTCGGCAGCTCCCGCAGGTAAGTCATCCTTCTTGCCCTATGTTCCCTCTCAACGGATGAAGACGCATCATTATCTGACGCAGTCATTTCGGCCCAATAGATATGCAAGAAGTTAAGATTCCCCTTTCTTTGCAGGTAGAGGAAGGAAAAGAGGGAAGAGGTCTGTAGCCTCTTCAAGATCGCAGGAGCAGAGATCGTCCTCTGCTTTTGCCAAATCCACTGCATGACGCTGGGGCTCTCTTGCAGGAGCCCGCACCAGTGGGGGGCACGTCTAAAACTCTTCAGTCAGTTCTGGATTCATTCGGACCTGGACTCGTGGGCTTTACAAATAGTGTCCCAAAGGTACAAACTGGGGTTTTAAGACGTTCCCCCTCACCGATTGTTCAAATCAGCCTTAGTCAGCAGGGAGAAGGTTTTTATTCAAGCCTCTTCGTGGTCCCGAAGCCGGACGGCTCAGTCAGACCAATCTTAAATCTGAAATCCCTTAATTTCTACCTAAAGAAATTCAATTTCAAGATGGAATCTCTCAGGGTAGTGATCTCCAGTCCGGGGGATAAAGGAGATTTCATGGTTTTGGTAGACATAAAGGATGCCTACTTATATGTTCCCATTTAGCCACTGCATCAAGCTACCTGAGGTTTGCAATTCAGGATTGTCATTACCAATTTCAGACGTTGCCGTTTGGTCTGTCCACGGCTCCGAGGATTTTCACCAGGGTGATGGCGGAAATGATGGTTCTCCTTCGCAAGCAAGGAGTCACAATTATCCCGTACTTGGATGATCTCCTGATAAAGGCGAGATCCAGGGACCAGTTGGTGCAAAACATCTACTCTCCCTGACAGTTCTTCAACAACATGGTTGGCTCCTAAACTTGCCAAAATCGCAGTTGGTCCCAATGACGCGGTTGTTGTTTTTGGGAGTGATACTGGACACAGAAGAGGTTTTCTTCTAGTGGAAAGGCTCTGGAGATCCAGAGTCTGGTCAAACAAATTCTGAAACCAGCAAGAGTGTTAATCCATCAATGCATTCAGTTGCTGGGGAAGATGGTTGCGGCCTACGAGGCCATTCAGTTTGGCAGGTTCCATGCCAGAGTGTTCCAGTGGGACCTGTTGGACAAGTGGTCCGGATCCCACCTACACATGCACCGGAGGATAATCCTGTCTTCCAAGACCAGAATCTCACTCCATTGGTGGCTGCATAGTTCTCACCACCTAGAGGGGCGATGGTTCGGGATCCAGGACGGGATCCTAGGGACCACGGATGCAACCCTCTGAGGCTGGAGAGCAGTCACACAGGGGGAAAACATCCAAGGAAGATGGTCAAGTCTTCCTTGGATGTTTTCATCTCCACATAAATGTTCTGGAGTTAAGGGCCATTTAATAACTGCAGACACAGTACGCACTGGGACGGGTGCCCAGCATCCTCTACGGACTAAGAGAAAAGGATTTACCGGTAGGTATTAAAATCCTATTTTCTCTAACGTCCTAGAGGATGCTGGGGACTCCGTAAGGACCATGGGGATAGACGGGCTCCGCAGGAGACATGGGCACTTTAAGAAAGACTTTAGTTCTGGGTGTGCACTGGCTCCTCCCTCTATGCCCCTCCTCCAGACCTCAGTTTGATACTGTACCCAGTGGAGACTGGGTGCTTTTCAGGAGCTCTCCTGAGCTTTCTGACAGAAAGTATTTTGTTAGGTTTTTAATTTTCAGGGAGCACTGCTGGCAACAGACTCCCTCATCGAGGGACTGAGGGGAGAGAAGCAGCCCTACTCTCTGAGTTGCAAGGTCCTGCTTCTTAGGCTACTGGACACCATTAGCTCCAGTGGGATTGGTACTCAGGATCTCACCCTCGCCGTCCGTCCCAGAGCCGCGCCGCCGTCCCCCTCGCAGAGCCGGAAGATAGAAGCCGGGTGAGTATGAGAAGAAAAGAAGACTTCAGAGGCGGCAGAAGACTTCATGATCTTCACTGAGGTAACGCACAGCACTGCAGCTGTGCGCCTTTGCTCCCATACACCTCACATACACCGGTCACTGTAAGGGTGCAGGGCGCAGGGGGGGCGCCCTGGGCAGCAATATAAACCTCTTTCGCAAAAATATAACATATATACAGCTGGGCACTTTATATATGTATAAGCCCCCACCAATTTTACAGTTTAAGCGGGACAGAAGCCCGCCTCCGAGGGGGCGGGGCTTCTCCCTCAGCACTCACCAGCGCCATTTTTTCTCCACAGCACCGCTGAGAGGAAGCTCCCCGGACTCTACCCTGCTTATACCACGTTAGACAAGAGGGTTGAAAAGAGGGGGGGGGGGGGCACATAATTCGCAAATTACATACAGCAGCACTACTGGGCAAACATTAAGTTACTGTTTTATTCCTGGGTTATATAGCGCTGGGGGGTGTGCTGGCATACTCTCTCTCTGTCTCTCCAAAGGGCCTTGTGGGGAAACTGTCTTCAGAAAAAGCATTCCCTGTGTGTGAAGTGTGTCGGTACACGTGTGTCGACATGTCTGAGGAAGAAGGCTATATTAGAGAGGAGCGGGAGCAAATGAATGTGGTGTCTCCGCCGACAGCTGATTGGATGGATATGTGGAATGTTTTAAATGCTAGTGTAAACTCATTGCACAAAAGATTAGACAAGGCAGAAGCTTTGGGACAGTCAGGGTTTCAACCCATGCCTGATCCTATGTTGCAGGGACTGTCAGGGTCTCATAAGCGCCCACTATCCCAGATTGTTGACACAGATACCGACACGGATTCTGACTCCAGTGTCGATTACGATGATGCAAAGTTACAGCCAAAATTGGCAAAATCCATTCGATTTATGATTATGGCAATAAAAGATGTTTTGCACATCACAGAGGAACCCCCTGTCGCTGACAAGAGGGTACATATGTACAAGGGAAAGAAGCCTGAGGTAACCTTTCCCCCCTCACACGAGCTGAACGAGTTATGTGAAAAAGCTTGGGAATCTCCAGATAAAAGACTGCAGATTTCCAAAAGGATTCTTATGGCGTATCCTTTCCCATCAACGGATAGGTTACGATGGGAATCCTCCCCTAGGGTGGACAAAGCATTAACACGCTTATCCAAGAAGATAGCCGTCCCGTCCCAGGATACGGCTACCCTCAAAGAGTGTGCTGACCGCAAACAGGAGATTACCCTGAAGTCCATTTATACACATTCAGGTACCTTACTCAGACCGGCAATTGCGTCGGCCTGGGTGTGTAGTGCTGTAGCGGCATGGACAAATACCTTATCTGAGGGGATGGATAGCCTAGACAAGGATACTATTTTATTGACCCTGGGGCATATAAGAGATGCTGTCCTATATATGTGTGTATGCAAACTACAGGTGGTGCTGCAGGGCCCACACCCTTTTACTTGTCTTGTAGAGCAGCTCTGAAGCTGTTACAGTGCCCAGCTGCTGCAAGAAATCAGCTTGAATGCTTCAGGGGCTTGGGCATGGCCAACATGAGCCCCACACCGAAGGAGGGTGGGGGTGTTTAATGCAAACTTGGGGTTATCCAAGCGCCGCAAAAGGCCGCCATGCCCTGCATGCCCCTTTTCTCTTTTCATATACAGATGAGGGTTCCAGCCAACTTTGGCCCACTGCTTGGATGACATCACCGTCTGCTGCAGACCTTCCCCCAGGAATGCTTGCAATAGTTGTTGCATATGGTTTAATGTCTGAGGGTGCTTCAGTATTAGGCAGCCTTCCGCCCTCCCATGTTCATCTGAAAAGATGTGGTCTCCCTGCAGTTGTTGTCCCCAGACGAGAGTTCCCTTGTGCTTCCTCAGTTAAATCTCCTTAACTTGACGGGGGTGTGCCCGAGCAGCCGCCCTCCCCAGCCCTATCCCAACACATACTTATCTTGCATATGAGATCTCTTGATCATGAAGATAGTTCTCACAGGTTGAGGTTCATCCTGGCCCCGCTCCCCGCTGGAGAGCGCTGATGGGGACAGCAGCGGGGCTTCAGCAGAAGGGTGAGTACGTGTGGCCAGAGACCTCCCTTCCCATGTGCAGGCCTGCAGAGTCTGCCGCGCAGGATGGTGCATGTGGCACTCTCCCTCCCAGGGGCTCTTCCAGATGTAGCTCCTCAGCAGTATTTTTCCCGGGCTGCGCGGCGCTCTCCCCGACTGGCATCCGCCCTGGAACACTGCCTTCCTCAACGCAACATCAGCAGGGGGCCCTGGCCTCATCACCATCCCAGGTCTTTCTCATGTATGTATCATGTATGTGTGTGTGATATATGTATGAATCATATATGTTTGTGATATATCTATCTATCTATCTATCGTATGTGTGTGTATATATATGTATCTATCATGTATGTATGTATCTATCTTGTATGTATGTGTTCTATCTATCTATCTATCTATCTATCTATCTATCTATCGTGTGTGTGATATATGTATGTATCTATCATGTATGTGTTATATGTATGTATCACACCTTCCTCTATACACATACATACATACATACATACATACATACACACACACACCTATATCTGTACGTACACTGACATACACACACCAACATCTATACATTAACACGCTGACCCCTAAACGTACACCAACGTACCCACACCTGCATCTATACCTACACATGCTGACACGTGGACGTACACCGGTTTACCCACATGTGAATCTATACATACATGTGCTGACACCTGGACATACACTGATGTACCCACACCTAACATCTATACATACACATGCTAACACCTGGACGTATACAGACGTACCCACATTTGCATCCATGCATATATAGATGTAGGTGTGTGTACGTCAGTGTACGTCCAGGTGTCAACGCGTGTATGTATAGATGCAGGTGTGGGTACGTCTGTGTATGTCCAGGTGTCAGAATGTGTATGTATAGATGCAGGTGTGGGAAGGTCAGTGTAGGTTCAGGTGTCAGCGCGTGTATGTATAGATGCAGGTGCTTGTATGTCCAGATGTCAGTGCATGTATGTATAGATGCAAGTGTGGGTACGTCGGTGTATGTCCATTTGTCAGCGCGTGTATATATAGATGCAGGTGCTTGTATGTTGGTGTATGTCCAGGTGTCAGCATGTGTATGTATAGATGCAGGTGTGGGAATGTTGGTGTATGTCCAGGTGTCAGGGCGTGTATGTATGGATATTAGGTGTGGGTACATCAGTGTATGTCCAGGTGTTAGCGCATGTATGTATAGATGTGTATATATACACACACATACGATAGATAGATAGATAGATAGATAGATAGATAGATAGATAGATAGATAGATAGATAGATAGATAGATATATAAGGGCACGGTCGTGCCCTTATATTAAGGCTGAATCGAACAAACGGAATTCTCCCATAGGGAACTTCTGAGATGGGGGCATGGTGTTTGAGGGGCTACACCTCAAAACTGATTGGACGTACTGAGCTGAAATTTGGCATGGGCGTGTAGAATCGTCACCCGGTGCTGCATGCCAAATTTCAGGGCAAAATAATAAAAAATGAGGAATTGGGAGTAACCTAAAGTTCCAACTGTCAGTTTTTTTCTGTGACTTCCTTTGTGGCTTTTTGACACCGTTTTCCTATAGAGTGAATTAGATATTTTTTGGGAAGGCATAACTCCGGATAGAGGACGAATTAAGACTTGGGGTTTGTTTTACTAGATAGAGTATGCCCCAGTGTAGTGCCTTTTGGGGTTGTGGTTTTTCAGAAAGTTATAGGGTTTTTTTAATTAAGAGAAATATGCCCCATTATAGAGATAAGGCTTTTCAATTTGTTGCGGCTGCGCAGTGGCCGCCAGGAGAGCGAGAGTGAGTGAGGGAAGGGGTCTCGTGCAGGCTGAGGTTATAAAAGTAGCTGCTGGCAGCGGGAGGAGAGCCAGCGGTTCCTGGGTGTGTGCACCTGCGGTCCCTTACAGACTGCAGCGACCCATTAGGACTGTGGAGGAGAGGGGTAGCGGCATAGCAGCCGCAGGCTTACCGAAAGTGCTCACTACTGAGCAATATGGTCCCCTTACCCGAAGTGGGAGCCGCAGCGGGAGGAATAGCTGGAGTTGCGCCGCAGGAGAAAGTCAGAGGACATCCAGAAGAGACATCCGGTGCAGCGCTGACTCCTGACTGACAGCGCTTGCCTACTGAGCGGTGTGGTACCCCCACACCTGAAGCGGGTGCGGGAGCGGCAGCCGGAGAAGACAGCTGTGCTGCACGGAAGAAGTCAGGCAGCAGCAGCACCAGCGGGCTGAGGTGGGGAGGATCAGTATGGTCCCTTACGTGCGGCTCACATTCAGATCCATCCGGCTCCCTTCCCCTCCTCCCCTGCACCCTTAGCAGCCTGCCCCCACATCTCATTCACCCACCGCCGCAGACTCCTCCCCCACACGGTTATTATAATAAGGCCACCCCCCTACCCCCTTCCCTCCCTGCTGTGTGTCCAGCCACCCCCCCCCCTCACCTGCTGTGTGTCCGGCCTACCCCCACCCCCCCTCACCTGCTGTGTGTCCAGCCCCCCCCCTCACCTGCTGTGTGTCCAGCCCCCCCCCTCACCTGCTGTGTGTCCAGCCCCCCCCCCTCACCTGCTGTGTGTCCGGCCTACCCCCCTCCCTGCTGTGTGTCCAGCCACCCCCCCCCTCACCTGCTGTGTGTCCGGCCTACCCCCCCCTGCTGTGTGTCCAGCCCCCCCCCCTCCCTGCTGTGTGTGTCCGGCCTACCCCCCCCTCCCTGCTGTTTGTCCGGCCTACCCCCACCCCTCCCTGCTGTGTGTCCAGACCCCCCACCTCACCTGCTGTGTGTCCAGCCACCCCCCCCCTCACCTGCTGTGTGTCCGGCCTACCCCCCCCTCCCTGCTGTTTGTCCGGCCACCCTCCCCTCCCCTGCTGTGTGTCCGCGGCGGCCTACCCCCCCCCCTCCCTGCTGTGTGTCCGGCCTACCCCCCCTCACCTGCTGTGTGTACAGCCCCCCCCCCCTCACCTGCTGTGTGTCCAGCCCCCCCCCCTCCTCCCCTGCTGTGTGTCCGGCCTACCCCTCCCCCCTCCCTGCTGTTTGTCCGGCCACCCTCCCCTCCCCTGCTGTGTGTCTGGCCACCCTCCCCTCCCCTGCTGTGTGTCCGGCCACCCTCCCCTCCCCTGCTGTGTGTCCGGCCTACCCCCCCCTCCCCTGCTGCGTGTCCAGCCCCCCCCCCTCACCTGCTGCGTGTCCAGCCCCCCCCCTCACCTGCTGTGTGTCCAGCCCCCCCATCACCTGCTGTGTGTCCAGCCCCCCCCTCACCTGCTGTGTGTCCAGCCCCCCCCCCCTCACCTGCTGTGTGTCCAGCCCCCCCCCCTCACCTGCTGTGTGTCCAGCACCCCCCCCCCCTCACCTGCTGTGTGTCCAGCCCCCCCCCCTCACCTGCTGTGTGCCCAGCCCCCCCCCCCTCACCTGCTGTGTGTCCAGCCCCCCCCCTCACCTGCTGTGTGTCCAGCCCCCCCCCCCTCACCTGCTGTGTGTCCAGCCCCCCCCTCACCTGCTGTGTGTCCAGCCACCCCCCCTCCCCTGCTGTGTGTCCGGCCTACCCCCCCCCTCCCTGCTGTTTTTCCGGCCACCCTCCCCTCCCCTGCTGTGTGTCCTGCCTACCCCCCCTCCCTGCTGTGTGTCCAGCCACCCCCCCCTCACCTGCTGTGTGTCCGGCCTACCCTCCCCTCCCCTGCTGTTTGTCTGGCCACCATCCCCTCCCCTCCCCTGCTGTGTGTTCGGCAACTCCCCCCTCTTCCTGCTGTGTTCGGCCACCCCCTACCCCCTCCCCTCCCTGCCGTGTGTCCGGTCACCCTCCCCTCTCTGCTGTGTGTCCGGCCACCCCCCCCAGACACGCAGCACCAGACACACACAGACATGCAATGCCTGACACGCATACGCATATGCAGCGCCTGACACACACGCACACACACAGCACCTGACACACACACACACACACACACACACAGCACCTGACACACACGCACACACACAGCACCTGACACACACACAGCACCTGACACTCACACGGACCTGACACACGCGCACACACACTCACACGCAGCACCTGACACACACGCAGCACCTGACACACGCACACACAGACGCAGCACCTGACACTCACACGGACCTGACACACACGCACACACTCACAAGCGGCGCCTGACGCACATAGACATGCGGCGCCTGACGCACACGCGGCGCCTGACGCACACGCGGCGCCTGACGCACACGCGGCGCCAGACAGACACGCGGCGCCTGACAGACACGCGGCGCCTGACAGACACGCGGAGCCTGACAGACACGCGGCGCCTGACACGCGCGGCGCCTGACACACACGCACAGGCAGCGCCTGGCACACACGCACAGGCAGCGCCTGGCACACACGCACAGGCAGCGCCTGACACACACGCAGCGCCTGACACACACAGACACGCAGCGCCTGACACACACAGACACGCAGCGCCTGACACACACAGACACGCAGCGCCTGACGCACAGGCAGCGCCTGACACACACGCACACGCACAGGCAGCGCCTGACACACGCAGCGCCTGACACACACACGCACCTGACACTCACATGCTCCTGACACACGCAGCACCTGACATACTCACACGCAGCACCTGACACACACGCAGACACGCAGCATCTGACACACACACACGCAGCACCTGACACACACACGCAGCACCTGACACACAAACACGCAGACACGCAGCGCCTGACACACACGCAGACACGCAGCGCCTGACACACACGCAGACACGCAGCGCCTGACACACACACACACACGCAGCGCCTGACACACACGCAGCGCCTGACACACACGCAGCGCCTGACACACACGCAGCGCCTGACACACACGCAGACACGCAGCGCCTGACACACACGCAGACACGCAGCGCCTGACACACACGCAGACACGCAGCGCCTGACACACACGCAGCGCCTGACACACACGCAGACACGCAGCGCCTGACAGACACGCAGCGCCTGACACACACGCAGACACGCAGCGCCTGACAGACACGCAGCGCCTGACACACACGCAGACACGCAGCGCCTGACACACACGCAGACACGCAGCGCCTGACACACACGCAGACACGCAGCGCCTGACACACACGCAGACACGCAGCGCCTGACACACACGCAGACACGCAGCACCTGACACACACGCAGACACGCAGCACCTGACAGACACGCGCACACACACACACACACACACACAGCACCTGACACAGATATGCAGCGCCTGACACACACACGCAGACATACTGCGCCTGACACACACACACGCAGACATGCAGCACCTGACACACACATGCAGCACCTGACAGACACACACACACACACACAGACATGCAGCACCTGACACACCCACACACACCCACACACACAGACATGCATCACCTGACACACCCACACACATATACAGACATGCAGCACCTGACACACACACACACACACACACACACACACAGACATGCAGCGCCTGACACACACACATACAGACATGCAGCACCTGACACACACACACACACATACAAACATGCAGCACCTGACACACACACACACACACACACACACACACGCAGCACCTGACACACATATATACATGTGGCATTTAACGCACACACGCACAGCACCTGACACACAATCATATACACTCAGAGCACCTAACACACACATACACTCGCAGCACCTCACACACAATCGTATACACACGCAGCACCTGCCACTCACACATATATACACATGCAGCACCTGCCACTCCCACATACATGAACAGCACCTGACACACACATACACGCGCAGCACCTGACAGTCACACACATACAGATGCGACAGCTGACACAAACACATACACGCTCAACACCTGACACCCACGTGGCAGCTGACGCATACAAATGCAGCACCTGAAATACACACATATACACGTGCAGCACCTGAGACACACACATACACGTACAGCACCTGAGACACACACACACACATGTATGTACACGCGCGGCTCCAGGCACACACATACGTACGTACAAACGCGGCACTTGACACACACACGTACACGCGCGGCACCTGACACACACACGTACGTACGTACGTACTTACGTACGTACGTACATGTGTGGCACCTGACACACACACGTATGCACACGTGTGGCTCCTGACACACACGCGCGTTGCTCCTGACACACACACATGTACGTACACGCTCGGCTCCTGACACACACACGTATGTATACGCGCGGCACCTGAAACCTACACGTATGTACGTATACGCGCGGCTCCTGACACCCTCACGCATGTACACGCGTGGCTCCTGGCACACACACACACACGTACACGCGCGGCACCTGACACATACACGCGTGTACGTACACACATGCACAGCACCTGACATACACACATGTAGGTACGCGCCACCTGACACACACACACACACACACGTACACGCACGACACCTGACACACATGTACGTACGTACGTACGTACGTACGTACGTACGTACGTACGTACGTACACGGCACCTGACACACACGTACATACTAGTGATGAGTGGGTTCGGTTCGTCGGAATCCGGACCCTCCGAACTTCACCCATTTTACATGGGTCCGAGGCAGTTTCGAACCTTCCCGCCTTGCTCGGCTAACCCGAGCGCGCCCGAACGTCATCATCCCGCTGTCGGATTCCCGCGAGATTCGGATGTCTGCATTCGTGGAAAGGGGTCCCATGTGTCCGTTTTTCCCCCGGATTTTTAGAACCAGGACCGGCTCGAAGAGCCCGAGGCTGGTTATGCTTTGGAGGGGGGACCCCACGCAATTTTTCTTTTCCGGGTTTTTCACATTCCATTTAAAAAAAAAATAATAATAATCTTTTAAAAAATATATAAATAATACTTGTGCCTCCAAAAAAGACAAACCAAGTACCTAATCCCTTCTAATATAAATAGATATGCTATTACCCCAAAAAAAACATGTTTTAAATTTTTTTTATTAGATTCCGCCTGCAAAGTGTGGCGGATTGAAAATGACGAATTTACTGTTTAAAAGCACTGTTGTCGAATTTACAAACTTCAATTGAATATACTTTTGTTGAATTGCCGCATTTGTACCATTGCAGAAAAGTCGAATTTGTCAAATGTCGAATTTTAAAAAGTCGAATTTTGAAAGGATGCAAGAATAGGCCCCGCCCCCTTCTTCACATCAGCCGTCCCCGCCGTCCCCTTCTACCCCTGTACCTTGCTCTCTCCTGTCTGTGCTCTCTCCCGTCTGTAGGACTAGGCCCCGCCCCCTTCTTACCCTCCAGTGACTGCTCTCTCCTGACAAGTGGACCAGGCCTGCCCCCTACACACTGCTGGTGTCTTCATTGTTACTTGGTCTGGAGCTCCGTTGGGGAGAGAACTCACGTGAGCTCATTAAGAATGAGGAACTGGGATGTTTTAATTTTATTGTGAGTAGTGTAGTGTGGTGATGTAGTATGTTGTATGGGGGGTATAGTGTAACTATGAAGTGCAGCATATGGGAGGGCTATAGCATAGTGATGTAGTGTGGCATATGGGGGGTGGTAGCGCATAGGCGTGCGTACAGGGGGTGCCTGGTGCGCACAGGCACTCCCTAATGTCCAGCACCGCTGCACGCCACGCTTGCTGTGGCACAGTGATCGCTGAGTGTGTGATCGGTGGAGCCTAGCCTGTAGCTCATTTCCGTACCTCCCACCACCGCTGCGCCCGCCCCCCCTCTGCCTGCTGCTAATACTATGCTGAGTGCATTCGTCGGCGGCCTCACTGGGGGGACTGGTGTCACCTTGCAATGTGACGTGGTGATGTCCGCCTATGCTCTCCTCCCGCCCACCCGTGCTTTCCTCCCGCTGCGGTCTCTCAGTCCTAGTTTGCCGCGGCTGCCACACCACTGGCAGTGTTCCTCTAGGGGGGACTGGGAGCCGCCGGCAGACACATTCTGCTGAGACTTACTTGTCAGTGCGGGTTCCGGATGGCAGGCGGCGGGTGGGAGGGCAGACGGGGAGCAGGTGTCACAAGGAGTGTGTGGGTAACTAATTCACAATACTTCCGCTCAACGTGGCACTGCTGGTCCTTCATCTCCCATGTCTCTTCACCAGGTGGCGGGCGGCCCGGAAATTAAGTGATGTGTTGTGCAGCAGTCAGTGTGAAGTGACTGTGAGTAACACTGATGGTGCTGATGATGCTGCTGCAGAATCGGGAAGCAATTAATTCATAAATATAATGTACTCTATCAGTGTATTATACATACATAAACATGTACATACGTGTATTTGTGTATACATGTATATACATGTGTGTGTGTGCATATATATATATATATACAGCCAGTTCCCAGGAACAAAAGTCCTCCCCCGCTTCCGCTAAGTCCAAAGCATGACGCTGGGGCTCCACTGGTGGAGCCAGGTGCGGTGGGGGCCCGTCTCAAGTGCTTCAGCAATCAGTGGGCTTGCTCACAGGTGGATCCCTGGATTCTACAAGTAGTGTCTCAGGGATTCAAGCTGGAATTCGAGACGTCTCCCCCTCGCCGTTTCCTAAAATCTGCCTTGCCAACATCTCCCTTGGACAGGGAGGCTGTGATAGAGGCAAATTCACAAGCTGTATTTGCAGCAGGTGATAGTCAAGGTACCCCTCCTTCAACAAGGAAGGGGTTACTATTCCACAATGTTTGTGGTACCGAAACCGGACGGTTCGGTGAGACCCATTTTAAATTTTAAATCTTTGAACACGTATATAAAACGGTTCAAGTTCAAGATGGAATCGCTCAGGGCGGTTATCTCAAGCCTGGAGGAAGGGGATTACATGGTATCACTGGACATCAAGGATGCTTACCTGCATGTCCCCATTTACTCTCCTCACCAGGAGTACATCAGATTTGTGGTACAGGACTGTCATTACCAATTCCAGACGCTGCCGTTTGGTCTGTCCACGGCACCGAGGGTGTTTACCAAGGTAATGGCCGAGATGATGATACTCCTGCGAAAAAAGGGAGTTATAATTATCCCGTACTTGGACGATCTCCTGATAAAGGCGAGGTCCAAGGAACAGTTGTTGATCGGAGTAGCACTTGCTCGGCAGGTGCTACAACAGCACGGCTGGATCCTGAATATTCCAAAGTCGCAGCTGGTTCCTGCAACACGTCTATTGTTCCTGGGGATGGTTCTGGACACAGAACAGAAAAGGGTGTTTCTCCCGGAGGAGAAGGACAAGGAGTTGTCATCGCTAGTCAGAGACCTCCTAAGACCAAAACAGGTGTCGGTGCACCACTGCACGCGAGTCCTGGGAAAGATGGTAGCTTCTTACGAAGCAATTCCGTTCGGAAGGTTCCATGCACGGATCTTTCAGTGGGATCTGTTGGACAAGTGGTCCGGATCGCATCTTCAGATGCATCAGAGGATAACCCTGTCTGCAAGGACCAGGGTGTCTCTACTGTGGTGGCTGCAGAGTGCTCATCTTCTGGAGGGCCGCAGATTCGGCATACAGGACTGGGTCCTGGTAACCACGGACGCCAGCCTTCGAGGCTGGGGAGCAGTCACACAGGGAAGAAATTTCCAGGGACTATGGTCAAGCCAGGAAATGTCCCTACACATAAATATTCTGGAACTAAGAGCTATTTACAATGCCCTAAGTCAGGCAAGACCCCTGCTTCAAAGTCAGCCAGTACTGATTCAGTCAGACAACATCACGGCGGTCGCCCATGTAAACCGACAAGGCGGGACGAGAAGCAGGATGGCGATGGCAGAAGCCACGAAGATTCTCCGATGGGCGGAAAATCACGTGTTAGCACTGTCGGCAGTGTTTATTCCAGGAGTGGACAACTGGGAAGCAGACTTCCTCAGCAGATACGACCTCCACCCGGGAGAGTGGGGACTTCATCCAGAAGTCTTCCGGCTGATTACAAACCGATGGGAATGGCCACAGGTGGACATGATGGCGTCCCGCCTCAACAAAAAGCTAGAAAACTATTGCGCCAGGTCAAGGGACCCTCAGGCGATAGCGTTGGACGCTCTAGTGACACCGTGGGTGTACCGGTCGGTTTATGTGTTTCCTCCTCTTCCTCTCATACCAAGGGTGCTGAGGATAATAAGAAGGAGAAGAGTAAGAACTATACTCATTATTCCGGATTGGCCAAGAAGAGCTTGGTACCCAGAACTTCAAGAAATGATCTCGGAGGACCCATGGCCTCTACCGCTCAGACAAGACCTGCTGCAGCAGGGGCCTTGTCTGTTCCAAGACTTACCGCGGCTGCGTTTGACGGCATGGCTGTTGAACACCGGATCCTGAAGGAAAAGGGCATTCCGGAGGAAGTCATTCCTACGCTGATCAAAGCCAGGAAGGACGTGACCGCAAAACATTATCACCACATATGGCGAAAATATGTTGCTTGGTGTGAGGACAGGAAGGCCCCAACGGAGGAATTTCAACTGGGTCGATTCCTGCACTTCCTACAGTCAGGGGTGAATATGGGCCTCAAATTGGGGTCCATTAAGGTCCAGATTTCGGCTCTGTCGATTTTCTTCCAAAAAGAACTGGCTTCCCTGCCGGAAGTTCTGCAGCTTGTCACTAAAAAACATTGTTGCAATTTTAGCTGGGAGCTGCAATAATTACTCTAATACATAACACAGCCAACACTTCTATATTCACACAATATACTGCATGGTGAATATAGAAGTGGTGCTTGCTAAACAGCACCTCCTACTGCATTCCACATCACCGCTGGTCACACTCATATCAGGCCCATAATGCTGTCTACTATGCCATAGTGGTGCTTACTATATAACACCAGGTGCTGTGCAGTGGTCAAAACACACTAACTGGTCCCATGCTGTTGTTGAACTAAAGGCCTATACACACGATGAGATTCGGTCTATGCTAATAGGTTTAAAAAGGTTACATAAAAGCTACTTTATGTATTTATTCATTAAAATTTTTAAGTTGTATTTTACAACCATACAATGATATGATATATAATGTATCGTATAATCATTACATAATGTTGATGGCATTGAATTGTCTCTGCCTTGACTAGTGGCAGCAGCTTCAGCACTAGGTGGAAGTGGATCTTGATCTTTCCCTATTTTACCCTCCACCTTTTTGTTCTCCATTTTTTAATGTGTGGAATTATATGCCAGTAATATATCTGGAATTAGACGGTGGTAATGTCTGGAATTAGATACCACTAGATAGATACCAGATATCACTGTGACTGGAATGATGACATATGCACAGTGACAGGACACTACCACAGCACCCTACAGCAGCCATATGCGGCACAAGACACTGGAGTATTAGTAATGTACTGTAGTATACTGAGCACCACAAGACAATGAGCAGTGATACGGAGCACTGATGAGATTACTAGAACTGACACTGAGCAGCCAGATGCAGCACTGGACTATTAGTAATGTTCTGTAGTATACTGAGCACCACAATGCAGCACAAGACAATGAGCAGTGATACTGAGCACTGATGAGGATACTAGAGATGAGCGGGTTCGGTTTCTCTGAATCCGAACCCGCACGAACTTCATGTTTTTTTCACGGGTCCGAGCAGACTCGGATCCTCCCGCCTTGCTCGGTTAACCCGAGCGCGCCCGAACGTCATCATGACGCTGTCGGATTCTCGCGAGACTCGGATTCTATATAAGGAGCCGCGCGCCGCCGCCATTTTCACACGTGCATTGAGATTGATAGGGAGAGGACGTGGCTGGCGTCCTCTCCATTTAGATTAGGGTTGAGAGAGAGAGAGAGAGATTGACCTGAGGCTGTGATACTGTAGAAGAGAGTGCAGAGTTTAGTGACTGACGACCACAGTGACCACCAGACAGTGCAGTTGTTTGTTTTATTTAATATATCCGTTCTCTGCCTGAAAAAAACGATACACACAGTGACTCAGTCACATACCATATCTGTGTGCACTGCTCAGCCCAGTGTGCTGCATCAATGTATATATATATCTGACTGTGCTCAGCTCACACAGCTTATAATTGTGGGGGAGACTGGGGAGCACTGCAGTGCCAGTTATAGGTTATAGCAGGAGCCAGGAGTACATAATATTACAGGTTGAGTATCCCATATCCAAATATTCCGAAATACGGAATATTCTGAATTACGGACTTTTTTGAGTGAGAGTGAGATAGTGAAACCTTTGTTTTTTGATTGCTCAATGTACACAATCTTTGTTTAATACACAAACTTATTAAAAATATTGTATTGTATGACCTTCAGGCTGTGTGTATAAGGTGTATATGAAACATAAATGAATTGTGTGAATGTAGACACACTTTGTTTAATACACAAAGTTATTAAAAATATTGTATTAAATCACCTTCAGGCTGCGTGTATAAGGTGTATATGAAACATAAATGCATTCTGTGCTTAGATTTAGGTCCCATCACCATGATGTCTCATTATGGTATGCAATTATTCCAAAATACGGAAAAATCCGATATCCAAAATACCTCTGGTCCCAAGCATTTTGGATAAGGGATACTCAACCTGTATATTAAAATTAAACAGTGCACACTTTTGCTGCAGGAGTGCCACTGCCAGTGTGACTAGTGACCAGTGACCTGACCACCAGTATATATAATATTAGTAGTATACTATCTCTTTATCAACCAGTCTATATTAGCAGCAGACACAGTACAGTGCGGTAGTTCACGGCTGTGGCTACCTCTGTGTCGGCACTCGGCAGCCCGTCCATAATTGTATATACCACCTAACCGTGGTTTTTTTTTCTTTCTTTATAGTCATACTAGTTACGAGTATACTATCTCTTTATCAACCAGTCTATATTAGCAGCAGACACAGTACAGTGCGGTAGTTCACGGCTGTGGCTACCTCTGTGTCGGCACTCGGCAGCCCGTCCATAATTGTATATACCACCTAACCGTGGTTTTTTTTTCTTTCTTTATACATACATACTAGTTACGAGTATACTATCTCTTTATCAACCAGTCTATATTAGCAGCAGACACAGTACAGTGCGGTAGTTCACGGCTGTGGCTACCTCTGTGTCGGCACTCGGCAGCCCGTCCATAATTGTATATACCACCTAACCGTGGTTTTTCTTTCTTTCTTTATACATACATACTAGTTACGAGTATACTATCTCTTTATCAACCAGTCTATATATTAGCAGCAGACACAGTACAGTGCGGTAGTTCACGGCTGTGGCTACCTCTGTGTCGGCACTCGGCAGCCCGTCCATAATTGTATATACCACCTAACCGTGGTTTTTTTTTTTCTTTCTTTATACATACATACTAGTTACGAGTATACTATCTCTTTATCAACCAGTCTATATATTAGCAGCAGACACAGTACAGTGCGGTAGTTCACGGCTGTGGCTACCTCTGTGTCGGCACTCGGCAGCCCGTCCATAATTGTATATACCACCTAACCGTGGTTTTTTTTTCTTTCTTTATACATACATACTAGTTACGAGTATACTATCTCTTTATCAACCAGTCTATATATTAGCAGCAGACACAGTACAGTGCGGTAGTTCACGGCTGTGGCTACCTCTGTGTCGGCACTCGGCAGCCCGTCCATAATTGTATATACCACCTAACCGTGGTTTTTTTTTCTTTCTTTATAGTCATACTAGTTACGAGTATACTATCTCTTTATCAACCAGTCTATATTAGCAGCAGACACAGTACAGTGCGGTAGTTCACGGCTGTGGCTACCTCTGTGTCGGCACTCGGCAGCCCGTCCATAATTGTATATACCACCTAACCGTGGTTTTTTTTTCTTTCTTTATACATACATACTAGTTACGAGTATACTATCTCTTTATCAACCAGTCTATATTAGCAGCAGACACAGTACAGTGCGGTAGTTCACGGCTGTGGCTACCTCTGTGTCGGCACTCGGCAGCCCGTCCATAATTGTATATACCACCTAACCGTGGTTTTTTTTTCTTTCTTTATACATACATACTAGTTACGAGTATACTATCTCTTTATCAACCAGTCTATATATTAGCAGCAGACACAGTACAGTGCGGTAGTTCACGGCTGTGGCTACCTCTGTGTCGGTACTCGGCAGCCCGTCCATAATTGTATATACCACCTAACCGTGGTTTTTCTTTCTTTCTTTATACATACATACTAGTTACGAGTATACTATCTCTTTATCAACCAGTCTATATTAGCAGCAGACACAGTACAGTACGGTAGTTCACGGCTGTGGCTACCTCTGTGTCTGCACTCGGCAGGCAGTCCATAATTGTATACTAGTATCCATCTCCATTGTTTACCTGAGGTGCCTTTTAGTTGTGCCTATTAAAATATGGAGAACAAAAATGTTGAGGTTCCAAAATTAGGGAAAGATCAAGATCCACTTCCACCTCGTGCTGAAGCTGCTGCCACTAGTCATGGCCGAGACGATGAAATGCCAGCAACGTCGTCTGCCAAGGCCGATGCCCAATGTCATAGTACAGAGCATGTCAAATCCAAAACACCAAATATCAGAAAAAAAAGGACTCCAAAACCTAAAATAAAATTGTCGGAGGAGAAGCGTAAACTTGCCAATATGCCATTTACCACACGGAGTGGCAAGGAACGGCTGAGGCCCTGGCCTATGTTCATGGCTAGTGGTTCAGCTTCACATGAGGATGGAAGCACTCAGCCTCTCGCTAGAAAAATGAAAAGACTCAAGCTGGCAAAAGCAGCACAGCAAAGAACTGTGCATTCTTCGAAATCCCAAATCCACAAGGAGAGTCCAATTGTGTCGGTTGCGATGCCTGACCTTCCCAACACTGGACGTGAAGAGCATGCGCCTTCCACCATTTGCACGCCCCCTGCAAGTGCTGGAAGGAGCACCCGCAGTCCAGTTCCTGATAGTCAGATTGAAGATGTCAGTGTTGAAGTACACCAGGATGAGGATGCTGGCGCTGGGGAGGAAATTGACCAGGAGGATTCTGATGGTGAGGTGGTTTGTTTAAGTCAGGCACCCGGGGAGACACCTGTTGTCCGTGGGAGGAATATGGCCGTTGACATGCCAGGTGAAAATACCAAAAAAATCAGCTCTTCGGTGTGGAGGTATTTCACCAGAAATGCGGACAACAGGTGTCAAGCCGTGTGTTCCCTTTGTCAAGCTGTAATAAGTAGGGGTAAGGACGTTAACCACCTCGGAACATCCTCCCTTATACGTCACCTGCAGCGCATTCATAATAAGTCAGTGACAAGTTCAAAAACTTTGGGTGACAGCGGAAGCAGTCCACTGACCAGTAAATCCCTTCCTCTTGTAACCAAGCTCACGCAAACCACCCCACCAACTCCCTCAGTGTCAATTTCCTCCTTCCCCAGGAATGCCAATAGTCCTGCAGGCCATGTCACTGGCAATTCTGACGAGTCCTCTCCTGCCTGGGATTCCTCCGATGCATCCTTGCATGTAACGCCTACTGCTGCTGGCGCTGCTGTTGTTGCCGCTGGGAGTCGATGGTCATCCCAGAGGGGAAGTCGTAAGCCCACTTGTACTACTTCCAGTAAGCAATTGACTGTTCAACAGTCCTTTGCGAGGAAGATGAAATATCACAGCAGTCATCCTACTGCAAAGCGGATAACTGAGGCCTTGACAACTATGTTGGTGTTAGACGTGCGTCCGGTATCCGCCGTTAGTTCACAGGGAACTAGACAATTTATTGAGGCAGTGTGCCCCCGTTACCAAATACCATCTAGGTTCCACTTCTCTAGGCAGGCGATACCGAGAATGTACACGGACGTCAGAAAAAGACTCACCAGTGTCCTAAAAAATGCAGTTGTACACAATGTCCACTTAACCACGGACATGTGGACAAGTGGAGCAGGGCAGGGTCAGGACTATATGACTGTGACAGCCCACTGGGTAGATGTATGGACTCCCGCCGCAAGAACAGCAGCGGCGGCACCAGTAGCAGCATCTCGCAAACGCCAACTCTTTCCTAGGCAGGCTACGCTTTGTATCACCGCTTTCCAGAATACGCACACAGCTGAAAACCTCTTACGGCAACTGAGGAAGATCATCGCGGAATGGCTTACCCCAATTGGACTCTCCTGTGGATTTGTGGCATCGGACAACGCCAGCAATATTGTGTGTGCATTAAATATGGGCAAATTCCAGCACGTCCCATGTTTTGCACATACCTTGAATTTGGTGGTGCAGAATTTTTTAAAAAACGACAGGGGCGTGCAAGAGATGCTGTCGGTGGCCAGAAGAATTGCGGGACACTTTCGGCGTACAGGCACCACGTACAGAAGACTGGAGCACCACCAAAAACTACTGAACCTGCCCTGCCATCATCTGAAGCAAGAAGTGGTAACGAGGTGGAATTCAACCCTCTATATGCTTCAGAGGTTGGAGGAGCAGCAAAAGGCCATTCAAGCCTATACAATTGAGCACGATATAGTAGGTGGAATGCACCTGTCTCAAGCGCAGTGGAGAATGATTTCAACGTTGTGCAAGGTTCTGATGCCCTTTGAACTTGCCACACGTGAAGTCAGTTCAGACACTGCCAGCCTGAGTCAGGTCATTCCCCTCATCAGGCTTTTGCAGAAGAAGCTGGAGACATTGAAGGAGGAGCTAACACGGAGCGATTCCGCTAGGCATGTGGGACTTGTGGATGGAGCCCTTAATTCGCTTAACAAGGATTCACGGGTGGTCAATCTGTTGAAATCAGAGCACTACATTTTGGCCACCGTGCTCGATCCTAGATTTAAAGCCTACCTTGGATCTCTCTTTCCGGCAGACACAAGTCTGCTGGGGTTGAAAGACCTGCTGGTGACAAAATTGTCAAGTCAAGCGGAACGCGACCTGTCAACATCTCCTCCTTCACATTCTCCCGCAACTGGGGGTGCGAGGAAAAGGCTCAGAATTCCGAGCCCACCCGCTGGCGGTGATGCAGGGCAGTCTGGAGCGACTGCTGTTGCTGACATCTGGTCCGGACTGAAGGACCTGACAACGATTACGGACATGTCGTCTACTGTCACTGCATATGATTCTCTCAACATTGATAGAATGGTGGAGGATTATATGAGTGACCGCATCCAAGTAGGCACGTCACACAGTCCGTACTTATACTGGCAGGAAAAAGAGGCAATTTGGAGGCCCTTGCACAAACTGGCTTTATTCTACCTAAGTTGCCCTCCCACAAGTGTGTACTCCGAAAGAGTGTTTAGTGCCGCCGCTCACCTTGTCAGCAATCGGCGTACGAGGTTACATCCAGAAAATGTGGAGAAGATGATGTTCATTAAAATGAATTATAATCAATTCCTCCGCGGAGACATTGACCAGCAGCAATTGCCTCCACAAAGTACACAGGGAGCTGAGATGGTGGATTCCAGTGGGGACGAATTGATAATCTGTGAGGAGGGGGATGTACACGGTGATATATCGGAGGGTGATGATGAGGTGGACATCTTGCCTCTGTAGAGCCAGTTTGTGCAAGGAGAGATTAATTGCTTCTTTTTTGGGGGGGTCCAAACCAACCCGTCATATCAGTCACAGTCGTGTGGCAGACCCTGTCACTGAAATGATGGGTTGGTTAAAGTGTGCATGTCCTGTTTTGTTTATACAACATAAGGGTGGGTGGGAGGGCCCAAGGACAATTCCATCTTGCACCTCTTTTTTCTTTTCTTTTTCTTTGCATCATGTGCTGATTGGGGAGGGTTTTTTGGAAGGGACATCCTGCGTGACACTGCAGTGCCACTCCTAAATGGGCCCGGTGTTTGTGTCGGCCACTAGGGTCGCTAATCTTACTCACACAGTCAGCTACCTCATTGCGCCTCTTTTTTTCTTTGCGTCATGTGCTGTTTGGGGAGGGTTTTTTGGAAGGGACATCCTGCGTGACACTGCAGTACCACTCCTAGATGGGCCCGGTGTTTGTGTCGGCCACTAGGGTCGCTAATCTTACTCACACAGCTACCTCATTGCGCCTCTTTTTTTCTTTGCGTCATGTGCTGTTTGGGGAGGGTTTTTTGGAAGGGACATCCTGCGTGACACTGCAGTGCCACTCCTAGATGGGCCCGGTGTTTGTGTCGGCCACTAGGGTCGCTAATCTTACTCACACAGCTACCTCATTGCGCCTCTTTTTTTCTTTGCGTCATGTGCTGTTTGGGGAGGGTTTTTTGGAAGGGCCATCCTGCGTGACACTGCAGTGCCACTCCTAGATGGGCCCGGTGTTTGTGTCGGCCACTAGGGTCGCTAATCTTACTCACACAGCTACCTCATTGCGCCTCTTTTTTTCTTTGCGTCATGTGCTGTTTGGGGAGGGTTTTTTGGAAGGGACATCCTGCGTGACACTGCAGTGCCACTCCTAGATGGGCCCGGTGTTTGTGTCGGCCACTAGGGTCGCTTATCTTACTCACACAGCGACCTCGGTGCAAATTTTAGGACTAAAAATAATATTGTGAGGTGTGAGGTATTCAGAATAGACTGAAAATGAGTGTAAATTATGGTTTTTGAGGTTAATAATACTTTGGGATCAAAATGACCCCCAAATTCTATGATTTAAGCTGTTTTTTAGTGTTTTTTGAAAAAAACACCCGAATCCAAAACACACCCGAATCCGACAAAAAAAATTCGGTGAGGTTTTGCCAAAACGCGTTCGAACCCAAAACACGGCCGCGGAACCGAACCCAAAACCAAAACACAAAACCCGAAAAATTTCAGGCGCTCATCTCTAGAGGATACTAGAACTGACACTGAGCAGCAAGATGCAGCACTGGACTATTAGTAATGTACTCTAGTATACTGAGCACCACATTGCAGCACAAGACAATGAGCAGTGATACTGAGCACTGATGAGGATACTACTGAGAACTGACACTGAGCAGGAGAGACACACTACAATTTCATCTTGCGCCTCTTTTTTTATTTATCTTTGCATCATGTGCTGTTTGGGGCTATTTTTTTAAGTGCCATCCTGTCTGACACTGCAGTGCCACTCCTAGATGGGCCAGGTGTTTGTGCTGCCCACTTGGGTCGCTTAGCTTAGTCATCCAGGGACCTTGGTGCAAATTTTAGGACTAAAAATAATATTGGGAGGTGTGAGGTGTTCAGAATAGACTGGAAAGGAGTAGAAATTATGGTTATTGAGCTTAATACTATAGGATCAAAATTACCCCCAAATTCTATGATTTTAGCTGTTTGAGGTTTTAAAAAAAAATCACCCGAATACAAAACCCGAAAGGGTGGTTTTGCCAAAACGCGTCCGTATCCAAAACACAACTGCGGATCCGAAACCAAAACCAAAACATGAAACACGAAAAATGCCCGCTGCACATCTCTAGTTAGGGGAGAAGCATGTAGCCTTGTAGACTATGCACAGCTATATCTAGAAAAATATACGATCTAATCTTTAACCAACCAATGCAAGAAAGTATTTAATGTGAAAATACGAAACACTAGACTAATTGGAGGTGCGCCCTAAAGCAAATTACAATGTTAGGATTAGGGGGTTCGGAAAGACCTCTAGTGTAAACACTACTATATACATTTTAAGATAGGAAGGTACAAATTACATATTCACATTGCATCTATGGGCTGGATTCAAATGTCCCTTTCCTCCCTCAATCGTGCCCGTCAGCAGCTATTCTAATGTTGCTGCCAACGGGTGCGACATGTTTATTTCAGCTCGCTACCCCCAGGGGAAACAAGCTGAAATGTGTGCAAAGAGACCCATTTGGGCAACCAAACGGTGTCTTTTCATGATCGCGCCCATTACTTTATTCAGGTTTAGGTGCTTTGTGCACCTAAACCAGAGTGTAATGGGCGCAATAATTGAGGGCATTTGAATTTCCCTTATATGTGTGTGTGTGTGTGTGTGATATACACACAGACACACATACTGTATTTCTTTATATAATGGACACCTCAGTTTCTATTCATTCATGTCCTGCCCCCTACTCTGTCAGACCCCTTCCCCTCTACTTTTCTGACCCCAAACGCCACTCATTCTTGTTGAGTGCTGGTGGGCCCATTCAGAATTTTGCTATGGGGCCCACAAAGGTCTAGTTACGCCACTGGGCAGGGTTGTAGAGGAGGCGGTGCAAGGCATCCTGGGAACAGTCAAAGCTTTAGCCTGTTGGTGCCTTGGATCAAGATCCAACTCTACACCCCGATGTTAGTGTAGTGCCTTTTGGGGTTAAGGTTTTACAGAAAGTTACAGGTTTTTTTAATTTAGTAAAATATGCCCCATTTTAAAGATAGGGCATTTACATTTGTTGCACCTATGCAGTACATAGCAGCCTGCAGGGCATGTACAGTGGCTTCATTTGGGTGCACATACATTGCCGGCTCCTGGTCGCAAACTGAAATTATTGTGTGTAAGTGGAATTAGCGGTGTTTATGTCATACAGGGGGTGGGGGAGGTTTGTGGTTGGTGGGGGGCACGCTGTGTGATTATTATCCTGCATCTATACATACATGCGCTAACACCTGGACATACACTGATGTACCCACACCTAATATCCATACATACACGCCCTGACACCTGGACATACACCAACATTCCCACACCTGCATCTATACATACACATGCTGACACCTGGACATACACCAACATACAAGCACCTGCATCTATATATACACGCGCTGACAAATGGACATACACTGATGTACTCACACTTGCATCTATACATACATGCACTGACATCTGGACATACAAGCACCTGCATCTATACATACACGCGCTGACACCTGAACCTACACTGACGTTCCCACACCTGCATCTATACATACACATTCTGACACCTGGACATACACAGACGTACCCACACCTGCATCTATACATACACGCGTTGACACCTGGACGTACACTGACGTACACACACCTACATCTATATATGCATGGATGCAAATGTGGGTACGTCTGTATTAGAGATGAGCGGGTTCGGTTTCTCTGAATCCGAACCCGCCAGAACTTCATGTTTTTTTTCACGGGTCCGAGCGACTCGGATCTTCCCGCCTTGCTCGGTTAACCCGAGCGCGCCCGAACGTCATCATGACGCTGTCGGATTCTCGCGAGGCTCGGATTCTATCGCGAGACTCGGATTCTATATAAGGAGCCGCGCGTCGCCGCCATTTTCACACGTGCATTGAGATTGATAGGGAGAGGACGTGGCTGGCGTCCTCTCCGTTTAGAATAGATTAGAGAGACACTTGATTTACTAATTTTGGGGAGCATTAGGAGTACTCAGTACAGTGCAGAGTTTTGCTGATAGTGACCACCAGTTTTATTTATAATCCGTTCTCTGCCTGAAAAAAGCGATACACAGCACACAGTGACTCAGTCACATACCATATCTGTGTGCACTGCTCAGGCTCAGGCCAGTGTGCTGCATCATCTATTATCTATATATAATATTATATATATCTGTCTGACTGCTCAGCTCACACAGCTTATAATTGTGGGGGAGACTGGGGAGCACTACTGCAGTGCCAGTTATAGGTTATAGCAGGAGCCAGGAGTACATAATATATTATATAGTGAGTGACCACCAGACACACAGTGCAGTTTATTTAATATATCCGTTCTCTGCCTGAAAAAAGCGATACACACAGTGACTCAGTCAGTCACATACCATATCTGTGTGCACTGCTCAGGCTCAGGCCAGTGTGCTGCATCATCTATATATATTATATATCTGTCTGACTGCTCAGCTCACACAGCTTATAATTGTGGGGGAGACTGGGGAGCACTACTGCAGTGCCAGTTATAGGTTATAGCAGGAGCCAGGAGTACATAATATTATATTAAAATTAAACAGTGCACACTTTTGCTGCAGGAGTGCCACTGCCAGTGTGACTAGTGACCAGTGACCTGACCACCAGTATATATAATATTAGTAGTATACTATCTCTTTATCAACCAGTCTATATTAGCAGCAGACACAGTACAGTGCGGTAGTTCACGGCTGTGGCTACCTCTGTGTCGGCACTCGGCAGCCCGTCCATAATTGTATATACCACCTAACCGTGGTTTTTTTTTCTTTCTTTATACATACATACTAGTTACGAGTATACTATCTCTTTATCAACCAGTCTATATATTAGCAGCAGACACAGTACAGTGCGGTAGTTCACGGCTGTGGCTACCTCTGTGTCGGCACTCGGCAGCCCGTCCATAATTGTATATACCACCTAACCGTGGTTTTTTTTTCTTTCTTTATACATACATACTAGTTACGAGTATACTATCTCTTTATCAACCAGTCTATATTAGCAGCAGACACAGTACAGTGCGGTAGTTCACGGCTGTGACTACCTCTGTGTCGGCACTCGACAGCCCGTCCATAATTGTATATACCACCTAACCGTGGTTTTTTTTTCTTTCTTTATACATACATGCTAGTTACGAGTATACTATCTCTTTATCAACCAGTCTATATATTAGCAGCAGACACAGTACAGTGCGGTAGTTCACGGCTGTGGCTACCTCTGTGTCGGCACTCGGCAGCCCGTCCATAATTGTATATACCACCTAACCGTGGTTTTTTTTTCTTTCTTTATACATACATACTAGTTACGAGTATACTATCTCTTTATCAACCAGTCTATATATTAGCAGCAGACACAGTACAGTGCGGTAGTTCACGGCTGTGGCTACCTCTGTGTCGGCACTCGGCAGCCCGTCCATAATTGTATATACCACCTAACCGTGGTTTTTTTTTCTTTCTTTATACATACATACTAGTTACGAGTATACTATCTCTTTATCAACCAGTCTATATATTAGCAGCAGACACAGTACAGTGCGGTAGTTCACGGCTGTGGCTACCTCTGTGTCGGCACTCGGCAGCCCGTCCATAATTGTATACTAGTATCCAATCCATCCATCTCCATTGTTTACCTGAGGTGCCTTTTAGTTGTGCCTATTAAAATATGGAGAACAAAAATGTTGAGGTTCCAAAATTAGGGAAAGATCAAGATCCACTTCCACCTCGTGCTGAAGCTGCTGCCACTAGTCATGGCCGAGACGATGAAATGCCAGCAACGTCGTCTGCCAAGGCCGATGCCCAATGTCATAGTACAGAGCATGTCAAATCCAAAACACCAAATATCAGTAAAAAAAGGACTCCAAAACCTAAAATAAAATTGTCGGAGGAGAAGCGTAAACTTGCCAATATGCCATTTACCACACGGAGTGGCAAGGAACGGCTGAGGCCCTGGTCTATGTTCATGGCTAGTGGTTCAGCTTCACATGAGGATGGAAGCACTCAGCCTCTCGCTAGAAAAATGAAAAGACTCAAGCTGGCAAAAGCAGCACAGCAAAGAACTGTGCATTCTTCGAAATCCCAAATCCACAAGGAGAGTCCAATTGTGTCGGTTGCGATGCCTGACCTTCCCAACACTGGACGTGAAGAGCATGCGCCTTCCACCATTTGCACGCCCCCTGCAAGTGCTGGAAGGAGCACCCGCAGTCCAGTTCCTGATAGTCAGATTGAAGATGTCAGTGTTGAAGTACACCAGGATGAGGAGGATATGGGTGTTGCTGGCGCTGGGGAGGAAATTGACCAGGAGGATTCTGATGGTGAGGTGGTTTGTTTAAGTCAGGCACCCGGGGAGACACCTGTCCGTTGACATGCCAGGTGAAAATACCAAAAAAATCAGCTCTTCGGTGTGGAGGTATTTCACCAGAAATGCGGACAACAGGTGTCAAGCCGTGTGTTCCCTTTGTCAAGCTGTAATAAGTAGGGGTAAGGACGTTAACCACCTCGGAACATCCTCCCTTATACGTCACCTGCAGCGCATTCATAATAAGTCAGTGACAAGTTCAAAAACTTTGGGTGACAGCGGAAGCAGTCCACTGACCAGTAAATCCCTTCCTCTTGTAACCAAGCTCACGCAAACCACCCCACCAACTCCCTCAGTGTCAATTTCCTCCTTCCCCAGGAATGCCAATAGTCCTGCAGGCCATGTCACTGGCAATTCTGACGAGTCCTCTCCTGCCTGGGATTCCTCCGATGCATCCTTGCGTGTAACGCCTACTGCTGCTGGCGCTGCTGTTGTTGCCGCTGGGAGTCGATGGTCATCCCAGAGGGGAAGTCGTAAGCCCACTTGTACTACTTCCAGTAAGCAATTGACTGTTCAACAGTCCTTTGCGAGGAAGATGAAATATCACAGCAGTCATCCTACTGCAAAGCGGATAACTGAGTCCTTGACAACTATGTTGGTGTTAGACGTGCGTCCGGTATCCGCCGTTAGTTCACAGGGAACTAGACAATTTATTGAGGCAGTGTGCCCCCGTTACCAAATACCATCTAGGTTCCACTTCTCTAGGCAGGCGATACAGAGAATGTACACGGACGTCAGAAAAAGACTCACCAGTGTCCTAAAAAATGCAGTTGTACCCAATGTCCACTTAACCACGGACATGTGGACAAGTGGAGCAGGGCAGGGTCAGGACTATATGACTGTGACAGCCCACTGGGTAGATGTATGGACTCCCGCCGCAAGAACAGCAGCGGCGGCACCAGTAGCAGCATCTCGCAAACGCCAACTCTTTCCTAGGCAGGCTACGCTTTGTATCACCGCTTTCCAGAATACGCACACAGCTGAAAACCTCTTACGGCAACTGAGGAAGATCATCGCGGAATGGCTTACCCCAATTGGACTCTCCTGTGGATTTGTGGCATCGGACAACGCCAGCAATATTGTGTGTGCATTAAATATGGGCAAATTCCAGCACGTCCCATGTTTTGCACATACCTTGAATTTGGTGGTGCAGAATTTTTTAAAAAACGACAGGGGCGTGCAAGAGATGCTGTCGGTGGCCAGAAAAATTGCGGGACACTTTCGGCGTACAGGCACCACGTACAGAAGACTGGAGCACCACCAAAAACTACTGAACCTGCCCTGCCATCATCTGAAGCAAGAAGTGGTAACGAGGTGGAATTCAACCCTCTATATGCTTCAGAGGTTGGAGGAGCAGCAAAAGGCCATTCAAGCCTATACAATTGAGCACGATATAGTAGGTGGAATGCACCTGTCTCAAGTGCAGTGGAGAATGATTTCAACGTTGTGCAAGGTTCTGATGCCCTTTGAACTTGCCACACGTGAAGTCAGTTCAGACACTGCCAGCCTGAGTCAGGTCATTCCCCTCATCAGGCTTTTGCAGAAGAAGCTGGAGGCATTGAAGAAGGAGCTAAAAGGGAGCGATTCCGCTAGGCATGTGGGACTTGTGGATGCAGCCCTTAATTCGCTTAACAAGGATTCACGGGTGGTCAATCTGTTGAAATCAGAGCACTACATTTTGGCCACCGTGCTCGATCCTAGATTTAAAGCCTACCTTGGATCTCTCTTTCCGGCAGACACAGGTCTGCTGGGGTTGAAAGACCTGCTGGTGACAAAATTGTCAAGTCAAGCGGAACGCGACCTGTCAACATCTCCTCCTTCACATTCTCCCGCAACTGGGGGTGCGAGGAAAAGGCTCAGAATTCCGAGCCCACCCGCTGGCGGTGATGCAGGGCAGTCTGGAGCGACTGCTGATGCTGACATCTGGTCCGGACTGAAGGACCTGACAACGATTACGGACATGTCGTCTACTGTCACTGCATATGATTCTCTCAACATTGATAGAATGGTGGAGGATTATATGAGTGACCGCATCCAAGTAGGCACGTCACACAGTCCGTACTTATACTGGCAGGAAAAAGAGGCAATTTGGAGGCCCTTGCACAAACTGGCTTTATTCTACCTAAGTTGCCCTCCCACAAGTGTGTACTCCTAAAGAGTGTTTAGTGCCGCCGCTCACCTTGTCAGCAATCGGCGTACGAGGTTACATCCAGAAAATGTGGAGAAGATGATGTTCATTAAAATGAATTATAATCAATTCCTCCGCGGAGACATTGACCAGCAGCAATTGCCTCCACAAAGTACACAGGGAGCTGAGATGGTGGATTCCAGTGGGGACGAATTGATAATCTGTGAGGAGGGGGATGTACACGGTGATATATCGGAGGGTGAAGATGAGGTGGACATCTTGCCTCTGTAGAGCCAGTTTGTGCAAGGAGAGATTAATTGCTTCTTTTTTGGGGGGGGTCCAAACCAACCCGTCATATCAGTCACAGTCGTGTGGCAGACCCTGTCACTGAAATGATGGGTTGGTTAAAGTGTGCATGTCCTGTTTTGTTTATACAACATAAGGGTGGGTGGGAGGGCCCAAGGACAATTCCATCTTGCACCTCTTTTTTCTTTTCTTTTTCTTTGCATCATGTGCTGATTGGGGAGGGTTTTTTGGAAGGGACATCCTGCGTGACACTGCAGTGCCACTCCTAGATGGGCCCGGTGTTTGTGTCGGCCACTAGGGTCGCTAATCTTACTCACACAGCTACCTCATTGCGCCTCTTTTTTTCTTTGCGTCATGTGCTGTTTGGGGAGGGTTTTTTGGAAGGGACATCCTGCGTGACACTGCAGTGCCACTCCTAGATGGGCCCGGTGTTTGTGTCGGCCACTAGGGTCGCTAATCTTACTCACACAGCTACCTCATTGCGCCTCTTTTTTTCTTTGCGTCATGTGCTGTTTGGGGAGGGTTTTTTGGAAGGGACATCCTGCGTGACACTGCAGTGCCACTCCTAGATGGGCCCGGTGTTTGTGTCGGCCACTAGGGTCGCTTATCTTACTCACACAGCGACCTCGGTGCAAATTTTAGGACTAAAAATAATATTGTGAGGTGTGAGGTATTCAGAATAGACTGAAAATGAGTGTAAATTATGGTTTTTGAGGTTAATAATACTTTGGGATCAAAATGACCCCCAAATTCTATGATTTAAGCTGTTTTTTAGTGTTTTTTGAAAAAAACACCCGAATCCAAAACACACCCGAATCCGACAAAAAAAATTCGGTGAGGTTTTGCCAAAACGCGTTCGAACCCAAAACACGGCCGCGGAACCGAACCCAAAACCAAAACACAAAACCCGAAAAATTTCAGGCGCTCATCTCTAGTCTGTATACGTCCAGGTGTTAGCATGTGTATGTATAGATGTTAGGTGTGGGTACATCAGTGTATGTCCAGGTGTCAGCACATGTATGTATAGATTCACATGTGGGTAAGCCGGTGTACGTCCACGTGTCAGCATGTGTAGGTATAGATGCAGGTGTGGGTACGTTGGTGTACGTTTAGGGGTCAGCGTGTTTATGTATAGATGTTGGTGTGTGTATGTCAGTGTACGTACAGATATAGGTGTGTGTATGTATGTATGTATGTATATGTATAGAGGAAGGTGTGATACATACATATAACACATACATGATAGATACATACATATATCACACACACGATAGATAGATAGATAGATAGATAGATAGATAGATAGATAGATAGATAGAACACATACATACAAGATAGATACATACATACATACATGATAGATACATATATATACACACACATACGATAGATAGATAGATAGATAGATAGATAGATAGATAGATAGATACATATATATATATATATCACAAACATATATGATTCATACATATATCACACACACATACATGATACATACATGAGAAAGACCTGGGATGGTGATGAGGCCAGGGCCCCCTGCTGATGTTGCGTTGAGGAAGGCAGTGTTCCAGGGCGGATGCCAGTCGGGGAGAGCGCCGCGCAGCCCGGGAAAAATACTGCTGAGGAGCTACATCTGGAAGAGCCCCTGGGAGGGAGAGTGCCACATGCCCCATCCTGCGTGGCAGACTCTGCAGGCCTGCACATGGGAAGGGAGGTCTCTGGCCACACATACTCACCCTTCTGCTGAAGCCCCGCTGCTGTCCCCATCAGCGCTCTCCAGCGGGGAGCGGGGCCAGGATGAACCTCAACCTGTGAGAACTATCTTCATGATCAAGAGATCTCATATGCAAGATAAGTATGTGTTGGGATAGGGCTGGGGAGGGCGGCTGCTCGGGCACACCCCCGTCAAGTTAAGGAGATTTAACTGAGGAAGCACAAGGGAACTCTCGTCTGGGGACAACAACTGCAGGGAGACCACATCTTTTCAGATGAACATGGGAGGGCGGAAGGCTGCCTAATACTGAAGCACCCTCAGACATTAAACCATATGCAACAACTATTGCAAGCATTCCTGGGGGAAGGTCTGCAGCAGACGGATTTGCATACGGTGATGTCATCCAAGCAGTGGGCCAAAGTTGGCTGGAACCCTCATCTGTATATGAAAAGAGAAAAGGGGCATGCAGGGCATGGCGGCCTTTTGCGGCGCTTGTATAACCCCAAGTTTGCATTAAACACCCCCACCCTCCTTCGGTGTGGGGCTCATGTTGGCCATGCCCAAGCCCCTGTAGCATTCAAGCTGATTTCTTGCAGCAGCTGGGCACTATAACAGCTTCAGAGCTGCTCTACAAGACAAGTAAAAGGGTGTGGGCCCTGCAGCACCACCTGTAGTTTGCATACACACATATATAGGACAGCATCTCTTATATGCCCCAGGGTCAATAAAATAGTATCCTTGTCTAGGCTATCCATCCCCTCAGATAAGGTATTTGTCCATGCCGCTACAGCACTACACACCCAGGCCGACGCAATTGCCGGTCTGAGTAAGGTACCTGAATGTGTATAAATGGACTTCAGGGTAATCTCCTGTTTGTGGTCAGCACACTCTTTGAGGGTAGCCGTATCCTGGGACGGGAGGGCTACCTTCTTGGATAAGCGTGTTAATGCTTTGTCCACCCTAGGGGAGCATTCCCATCGTAACCTATCCGTTGATGGGAAAGGATACGCCATAAGAATCCTTTTTGAAATCTGCAGTCTTTTATCTGGAGATTCCCAAGCTTTTTCACATAACTCGTTCAGCTCGTGTGAGGGGGGAAAGGTTACCTCAGGCTTCTTTCCCTTGTACATATGTACCCTCTTGTCAGCGACAGGGGGTTCCTCTGTGATGTGCAAAACATCTTTTATTGCCATAATCATAAATCGAATGGATTTTGCCAATTTTGGCTGTAACTTTGCATCATCGTAATCGACACTGGAGTCAGAATCCGTGTCGGTATCTGTGTCAACAATCTGGGATAGTGGGCGCTTATGAGACCCTGACAGTCCCTGCAACATAGGATCAGGCATGGGTTTAAACCCTGACTGTCCCAAAGCTTCTGCCTTGTCTAATCTTTTGTGCAATGAGTTTACACTAGCATTTAAAACATTCCACATATCCATCCAATCAGCTGTCGGCGGAGACACCACATTCATTTGCTCCCGCTCCTCTCTAATATAGCCTTCTTCCTCAGACATGTCGACACACGTGTACCGACACACTACACACACAGGGAATGCTTTTTCTGAAGACAGTTTCCCCACAAGGCCCTTTGGAGAGACAGAGAGAGAGTATGCCAGCACACCCCCCAGCGCTATATAACCCAGGAATAAAACAGTAACTTAATGTTTGCCCAGTAGTGCTGCTGTATGTAATTTGCGAATTATGTGCCCCCCCACCCCTCTTTTCAACCCTCTTGTCTAACGTGGTATAAGCAGGGTAGAGTCCGGGGAGCTTCCTCTCAGCGGTGCTGTGGAGAAAAAATGGCGCTGGTGAGTGCTGAGGGAGAAGCCCCGCCCCCTCGGAGGCGGGCTTCTGTCCCGCTTAAACTGTAAAATTGGTGGGGGCTTATACATATATAAAGTGCCCAGCTGTATATATGTTATATTTTTGCGAAAGAGGTTTATATTGCTGCCCAGGGCGCCCCCCCTGCGCCCTGCACCCTTACAGTGACCGGAGTATGTGAGGTGTATGGGAGCAAAGGCGCACAGCTGCAGTGCTATGCGTTACCTCAGTGAAGATCATGAAGTCTTCTGCCGCCTCTGAAGTCTTCTTTTTTTCTCATACTCACCCGGCTTCTATCTTCCGGCTCTGCGAGGGGGACGGCGGCGCGGCTCTGGGACGGACGGCGAGGGTGAGATCCTGCGTACCAATCCCACTGGAGCTAATGGTGTCCAGTAGCCTAAGAAGCAGGACCTTGCAACTCAGAGAGTAGGGCTGCTTCTCTCCCCTCAGTCCCTCGATGAGGGAGTCTGTTGCCAGCAGTGCTCCCTGAAAATTAAAAACCTAACAAAATACTTTCTGTCAGAAAGCTCAGGAGAGCTCCTGAAAAGCACCCAGTCTCCACTGGGTACAGTATCAAACTGAGTTCTGGAGGAGGGGCATAGAGGGAGGAGCCAGTGCACACCCAGAACTAAAGTCTTTCTTAAAGTGCCCATGTTTCCTGCGGAGCCCGTCTATCCCCATGGTCCTTACGGAGTCCACAGCATCCTCTAGGACGTTAGAGAAAATAGGATTTTAATACCTACCGGTAAATCCTTTTCTCTTAGTCCGTAGAGGATGCTGGGCACCCGTCCCAGTGCGTACTGTGTCTGCAGTTATTAAATGGCCCTTAACTCCAGAACATTTATGTGGAGATGAAAACATCCAAGGAAGACTTGACCATCTTCCTTGGATGTTTTCCCCCTGTGTGACTGCTCTCCAGCCTCGGAGGGTTGCATCCGTGGTCCCTAGGATCCCGTCCTGGATCCCGAACCATCGCCCCTCTAGGTGGTGAGAACTGTGCAGCTACCAATGGAGTGAGATTCTGGTCTTGGAACACAGGATTATCCTCCGGTGCATGTGTAGGTGGGATCCGGACCACTTGTCCAACAGGTCCCACTGGAACACTCTGGCATGGAACCTGCCAAACTGAATGGCCTCGTAGGCCGCAACCATCTTCCCCAGCAACTGAATGCATTGATGGATTAACACTCTTGCTGGTTTCAGAATTTGTTTGACCAGACTCTGGATCTCCAGAGCCTTTCCACTAGAAGAAAACCTCTTCTGTGTCCAGTATCACTCCCAAAAACAACAACCGCGTCATTGGGACCAACTGCGATTTTGGCAAGTTTAGGAGCCAACCATGTTGTTGAAGAACTGTCAGGGAGAGTAGATGTTTTGCACCAACTGGTCCCTGGATCTCGCCTTTATCAGGAGATCATCCAAGTACAGGATAATTGTGACTCCTTGCTTGCGAAGGAGAACCATCATTTCCGCCATCACCCTGGTGAAAATCCTCGGAGCCGTGGACAGACCAAACGGCAACGTCTGAAATTGGTAATGACAATCCTGAATTGCAAACCTCAGGTAGCTTGATGCAGTGGCTAAATGGGAACATATAAGTAGGCATCCTTTATGTCTACCAAAACCATGAAATCTCCTTTATCCCCCGGACTGGAGATCACTACCCTGAGAGATTCCATCTTGAAATTTAATTTCTTTAGGTAGAAATTAAGGGATTTCAGATTTAAGATTGGTCTGACTGAGCCGTCCGGCTTCGGGACCACGAAGAGGCTTGAATAAAAACCTTCTCCCTGCTGACTAAGGCTGATTTGAACAATCGGTGAGGGGGAACGTCTTGAAACCCCAGTTTGTACCCTTGGGACACTATTTGTAAAACCCACGAGTCCAGGTCCGAATGAATCCAGAACTGACTGAAGAGTTTTAGACGTGCCCCCCACTGGTGCGGGCTCCTGCAAGAGAGCCCCAGCGTCATGCAGTGGATTTGGCAGAAGCAGAGGACGATCTCTGCTCCTGCGATCTTGAAGAGGCTACAGACCTCTTCCCTCTTTTCCTTCCTCTACCTGCAAAGAAAGGGGAATCTTAACTTCTTGCATATCTATTGGGCCGAAATGACTGCGTCAGATAATGATGCGTCTTCATCCGTTGAGAGGGAACATAGGGCAAGAAGGATGACTTACCTGCGGGAGCTGCCGAGATCAAATTAACTAGGCCGTCGCCAAACAAGGCTTCACCTTCATAGGGAAGAGACTCCCTTTCTTCTTGGAGTCAGCATCAGCATTCCCTTGGTGAATCCACAATGCCCTCCTATCCGAGACTGCCATGAAATTGGCCCGTGAGCACTTGTGCCCGGTGTAGGATTTTTAAATATGTGTAGTTTACTGTATGCAAGGGTTTAAAACCTTTTAGGAACTGAGCTCTAAGGTGTATTACATGTAGTTTAAAAAAAACAAAAAAGGTTTATTTTATGGCAGTAGTTTCCAAACTGGGGTTCTTGCACTGGTAGCATAGTTTGGTGGTCCAGGACCAATTAAAATTATTTATACTTTATTAAATTGGCAAAACCATTCCCTCACAACATAACTGAACATGAGGATGACATGCTATAAACACAATTTACTTAATTTTATATTTTTTTCTGAATTTCTCAATAAAAAAAACTTTGGCCTAGGGGTGCCGTGAAACAAATTTTGATACTCTAGGGCAGGGGTGTCAAACCCATGGGCCGCATGCCGCCCCCAATGCATCCTTTTGTGGCCCACAGGCCGGGGTCCGGCAGGGGTCCTTTTGTGGCCCGATCACCTTGCTTAGAGCGAGGGCAGGAGAGTGCAGCCAGAGTCTTTGCTTTCTATGTGCGGCACCATCTTCCCGAAGAGATCACCGGGAAGATAGTGCCCCTTCCACTGGCTACAGCACAGGTATACTGGGGTGGGGTAGCAAACTGGGGGCCCCAATGGGCCCCTCCAGCAGTCCCTCTACCAAAACACGTCTTTTGGTGGTTTTGCGGTGTTGTTATAACTACATGGTGACGATACTGTAGCACAGAGATTTTCAACCATTTACAACTCACGTCACACAGAACAAGATTTAAATATTGACAAGGCACACTGAAATATAATGGTGATGCATGGTGCAGTATCGTGTCCTAGGATGTCATGTCGCAGCTTCTCCATAGGTAACGCCTGAACAGGCCCGGTGACAGGGAGGACAAAGGGGACACTTGTTCAGGGCTCCAAGTATTAAGAACAGAAATAATGGGGCCACAGTGCCAATATTGCTTTTTAAAGTGTATCCACCAACTGCTCAATTTAAGCAGGAAAACAATTAACAGGCCAACTAAACCCTCCCCCCTCCTTTTACCCCATCACTTTGTCCAGTCCCTGTGGTCCATACTGTATTGCCATTATTATGCATGTTGCTGTGCTGGCCCTTTTCTGAATGTCCCTGCCACCGCCACCGAAGAGCTGGATAGCCCAGTATGAAAACCACCTGCCGGCCTCACTGACGGTCCGAGTCAAAGGCTCCATTTTTTTTTAAAGATCCCTCTGCCAAGTTAAGGGGGGGTTGAGGGGGCCCCAGAGATATCAGTGTACTGGGCCCCGAGATTTCTGTTGCTGGCCCTGACCCTCAGGGCGTATCTACCCCTTGGCCAGGATGGCACTTGCCAGGGGCACCATCCAGCTGTGCCAACCGTGGCTAAGGGATAGAGTTCTGCAGTCTCGAAAGGGCGCTATGGCAATCAGCGTGGGACTGACCAATTAGACGGTGAGGGAAGGATACTGAAATTGTCCCAACCCTGTTACAGTTTGAAACGCCCCTCAACTGCTGTCCACTGCTTCACTCCTAGCTCTGCCCCTTTGAAATTATTAATCCCTACCCCCCGGTAGGCGGAGTTCTCCAGGCCCATACTCAGGAGTCACCACTGCTGTACATTATGTGCCGGTTGTAGAGGCAGAGCGGGGAACATCAGAGAACGCCACAAATTACACAGTGGGCAAGGAGATGGCTGGAGACAGCTGCACAGCCATGCCTTGCAAGTTCGAGAGAGCTGTTGAATTTCAGCACTTCAAGTCAGAGCCTGCCCCCTGCTGCCCAAGCAGTCCGTGACAGTTAGTGTCGAGGAGGGGGGGATTTGTGCATGTGTGCTATCAGTGTGTGTGTGGGGGGGGGGGTGGGGGGGTGGAGGATGTGTGTGACTGTGAGGGAGCTGTCAGTGTCAGTGGGGAGAGGAGCAGGAGGGAGTTGTCAGTGTGTGGAAGTGATGAGAGTTGTCAGTACTGGGGAAATGTGTGTGTGTGTGTGTGTGTGTACTAGATTTAGGAGTGTGTGTTTGTGAGAGGTTTCAGTTGGGGAATTAGAGTTCATACAGTAATTAAATGTTTTCATATTGAGAACTACATCTCCCAGCATATACAGTGTGCTGGGGATGCTAACAAGCTTTATTTAAAAGTTTAAAAAACATTGCTTTTATGACTGCAATGGTTAAAAAGGGAGAGCTATAAATCAATTTATCAGTGAATGATCGCAGTTTGAGCTGTTACATTTTACTGAACCACCTATCCCTCCACACTCACTACCTGTCCTCAGGATACATTTACCATCCCGGCAGACGGTATACCGGCGGTCATTTGACCGATGTTGGAATCCTGACACCACTTGGGAGACTGGTGCCGGCACACAGACAGCCAACATCCCGAAGGCGAGTATTGGAGGGAGGGTTAGGACCGGGGGAGGGGGTGTTAGGGAAGGCACTAGGAGGGGGGGGGGGTTAGTCCTAGCTGCCACCCCCTGAGGGTTAGCCCTATCCGCCACCCCCCCAGAGGGTTAGGATTAGGTATCATGTGACTGCTGGAATCCCGAGCGCCGGATGCCATACCCAACCCCCTTTACTTTTTCAGGCATTTCTATCTCTCCTCTCTCTATGGTGTTCCGATTGCCCACTTTCCCTTGTGCTTTTCTCTCTCTCTCCTTTGTTTAGAGCATCAGTTTCTGTAGTCCACTTTATCCTTATTTTTTCCAGTGTTTCACTATCTCTCTGATGTAATGAGGATGTATGGTCTAGAGGGATCAGTAATGCATTGTACTGTATAGAGGCGTCAGGGATGTAGCGTAGGGTATAGAGGCGTCAGGGATGTAGCGTAGGTTATAGAGGCATCAGGAATGTAGCGTAGGGAATAGAGACATCAGGGATGTAGCGTAGGGTATAGAGGCGTCAGGGATGTAGCATAGGGAATAGAGGCGTCAGGGATGTAGCGTAGGGAATAGAGGCGTCAGGGATTTAGTTTAGGGAATATAGGCATCAGGGATGTACTAGCAGGTATATAGAGGTCAGTGTACTGTATAGAGGGGTCAGTAATGCAGTGATGGTTATAGAAAGGTCAGTGATGTAGTGTAGGGTATAGAGGGGTCAGTTATGTAGTGTGGGGTAAAGAGGGGTCAGTAAAGATACTAAACTGAAGTACTTAGAACACTTCTTGAATTAAGACACAACCTGCAAGAAAAAGTATGCAATATGGGTGAAAAGGCAAATGTCAGAGGTCTGATACAAATGACCAGCTCCACACCTTGCACCACATAGCGTTATGTTAAACTGGGATATGTTCTTTTTTGGTGTGTGTGTGTGTGTGTGTATGTGTGTGTGTGTGTGTGTGTGTGGGGGGGGGGGGGGGGTGCCAAAGGAAATTTTTGCCATTGGCTCCTTTGGTCTAGAACCAGCCCTGATCACAAAATATTTTTGTCTGAGCAGACTGGACACTGATCAGCGTTGGCTCATTCTCAGCCCCCCGCCCAGCCTCTGCTGCCAACAGACTGCTATTAGCTAGTTAACCTTCTGCCTTCCCTATTTATGACACAGACTGCTGCTAATGCTACCAGAATGTTCCCAGTGGCTTCACACCAACAGTGAATCCCAGCCGATGATGTAGGGCAGCGTGTGGGGGAGGGGGTCAGTTGCTGTGGCTCCAACATGGTAACCGCCAATGGACTGCAATGCTTTATCGAAAGGGGGGGGCGCCAGTCCCTTACTTTGCCAGGGGCGCTTGGACCCCTAGCTACACCTCTGTTGACCCTAACCGATACCCCTAAACTAACCATAATTCCTGCAGTAAAAATCCATGTTTCTATGTATATAGGGGGTCATTCCGAGTTGATCGCTTGCTGCCGTTGTTCGCTGCGTAGCAATCAGTTGAAAAAAAATGGCTAATCTGTGCATGCGCCTGCTCCGTAATGTGCATGCGCATCGTACGGGTACAAAGTCCATTGTGGTTTTGCACTAGTTCTAGCGATTATTCCAATCACAGAACAGGCCACAAGGAGATTGACAGAAAGAGGGCGTTTCTGGGTGTCAACTGACCGTTTTCAGGGAGTGCTTGGAAAAATGCAGGCGTGGCAGAAGAAATGCAGACGTGGCTGGGCATTCGCTGGATGGGTGTGTGACATCAAAAGCCGTCCCTCGGTTGTTAGAATCAACGCACACGAAGTGTAACTACAGTGCTGGTCTTATTTTGAAACGATTTTGCAGGCGCTCTGCTGCTCAAGTGTTCGCACTTCTCCAAAGTGAATATACACTCTCCAGTGGGCAGCGACAATGCGTTTGCATGGCTGCTAAAAACTGCTAGCGAGCAATCAACTCAGAATGACCCCCATAGTGTATTGCAAGAAAATATCTAAATCCAATGGTACCGTAAGTGCGGTATATACTCGCACTTCTTTGCGGGGTGAGAACATCTCCCCTAAGTGAAGTCAGCCCTATGAATAGAGTTTGTGTGATCCCTGTGCAGCAGTCACAGAAAGGGTTCATCTCTGCAGTTTGTCACTCAAATTACATTGCTGCATTTTTTCTAGAAGTGGATCTGAGAGCTGTTACCCGCAGACCAGCTACAATAATTATCCTGGGTACTCACTAGACCAGTGGTTCTCAAACTGCACCCTGGGGTGCCCCGGGACACTTGCAGGGGTGCCTTGGATTGGTGGTCCAGGACCAATTCAAAATATTTATAGTTAGTGTTATAGGCAAAACCAGTGCTGTTGGCTGGCAATCATAACATATGTGCACAAGCAGAAGCAAATCCTGTCCCCTACCAAAGGGCCAGTGCTAGGGTGTTTGGCGCCTCCCTGCAAACTATTAATTTGGGCCCTCTCTCCAATACTTAATAAAGGGACAGTGCGCTCCTTAAAAAAAGAAGGTGTGGTATCACAAGGAAGGGGCATGGCCACACAATAGCACCCCAAATCAAAATACGCCACATAGTAGCACTATCTTATTGTCATTACACCGCATGTAATAATAATAATAATAATAATACCCACAGTCGCAGTGCCCTTTATACACATAACCACCATATCAGTGCAGCTTACACACATAATGCCAACAGTAGCAGTGCCCCTTCTACACATGCCCACGGTGGCAATCCTTTACATGGCAAATATCAACCTGGTTTTGCCATGTAAAGGATTGCCACTTTAAAAAACAAACAATAAAAAAAAAAAAAACAACAGGAAAAAACACAAAATCTCTCACTTTCTGATTCTCACACCCTATTACATTCCTCCCTATATATTTAAATGTTTCTATTACTGTATGTTCCCTCTTCCCTTCTCCAAACTATACACATCAACATTTTTTAGTATTTCCAGGTAAGTTTTGTGATGTAGGCCATGCACAATTTTAGTTGCCCTAATGTATTTACAGCCTTCTGGAGATATGGCTTCTGGAACTGAACACAGGATTCTAAATGTGGCTGTACCAAGGACCTATACAGTGGCATTACAGGTTGAGTATCCCTTATCCAAAATGCTTGGGATACTGCTTCCCTGTGCTGCCACTGTCTCCCGGATCATCGTGCCGCTGGCTGAATTGCAGCTTGACGCTACTGCTGCCGGGAGTAACAGCTTCCTGACTGTTGTTGCTGGTGGTTGCCTACTGCTCATTGCCGCCGGAACACTGACCGGCTCGGCAGTGATGCTGGCGGAGGAGTAGTGGCGGTGGGGTGGTGCCTGCTCCCTTCCCTCGAGCATGCCGCAGTGTAAAAAAATAAATAATAGAGAGCATACCAGGGTGAGAGTCTGTATGGATCACAGTGATTACACGGGGCACAGCATAAGGACACCTTGCTGTGAGGGGCTCTGCCCACACAGATTGCTGCACCCTCTCTGATGTCAGCCGCTGCCCTCTCGTTCTCTGGGCGGCCAGTTCCAGTGTGAGGTAGGAGAGGAAGAGAACACACAGGTGTTAGGCGCCGTGGTCCGCGATGTCCTCGCGGCCCGGCGCCTAGCAACTAGGGACGCCGAGCGTGCTAGCCGCCGGCTCCCTAGCAACGCTAGGACGCCGGGCGCGCTGAGCCGCCTGGACCCTAGCAACGGGGACGCCACGGACGGACTGCGCTCCCCTTGCAGGGTCAATCAAGTGAACTACACACACACACTTGTCTTCTGGTCGTGCAGCAAGGCAGCTGCACGGCATTGTGCTAATCAGGCTCTGAACTTCTGATTGAAGGACTCCCTGCTAAATACCTTCTCAGTGCTTCACACAGACGCCGATAATAGCTTCCTGCATGCTGCTTTGGTTTGCTGACGTCTGTTCCAGTTCTGCTGTGTCCGGTCATTCCTGTCCTCAGAGTTCCTGAATCTTAGTGTTGTCATCTCTTCCCAAGGAGTCTTCCAGTCCTCATTTACCCGCAACAGTCGCTAGAGGATCTCGTGTGGTTTTCGTGAGTGGCGGCTCTGCCGCGTGCTGCGGCCTAGGCCGCTTTATTTTGTATTCTGTGTTGGTGCATTTGCGGAGGTTTACGCTCCCACACTCCTCTCTGGAACTCGCCGGTGCCGGGTAGAAGAGTGGACAAGTGGGTATTTTGGTTGTCCTTTTCCCTGGCGGTTTTCCGCACATACTCTAGTTTAAAGTTAGTTTTGAGCCCCTGGCTTTGTTGTTTAGTAGAGGGCCCCTTGTTATCACCCTGTCTCGGATTTCTCTTTGTCTCCCATTAAGACCTGAGGGGGCATCGGAGTTGGGCAGACGTAATCCGCCCTTCAAACGCGGCTGCCATGGGCCCAAGCAACCATAGTCTCGCAAGAGATTTCTGACAGCACGGGCGAGACAACGGAGATAGGGCGCCAGGGGCTATTCCCGTTCCCACTCCCTTTCCAAGCATTACGTTCCAGTACTCAGGTCCTTGCTATAAGATATCCCCAGACCAGAGTATTGGAATCATAACAACAGGAGAGCAGCCCTGATATATAACAGAGGTGGAAGTTCTATAGGCAGCAGAGACGGAGACCAGCCAGCCAGTCTCCCAGTGCCCTGATCACTACACGCCGCCAGCACAGCATTACAGGAGGGTCCTATAGTGCTGCCCTGAGCTAACAGGTGTGTGTACCAGTGTGCTGCGCCCTGGTGTCTCTGAGAGGGGTAAGGTCACCGTGCCGCTTTAGTATATGGCTTTTCCTTAGTACTGTAAGTTACAGCCCTGCACTAGTAGTGGCAACTCTGCCCTATGTGAACCTGTGAGGTTATTTTCCTATTTACAGAATAACCGGGGAGAAGGCGGCCATATTGCGGCTCTCAAGAGAAGGCACTCTAGTACACCCCCTGCTGGCGGCCACTGCGCAGGCGCAACAAATTGAAATGCCCGATCTCTATAATGGGGCATATTTCTCTTAATTAAAAAAAACCTGTAACTTTCTGAAAAACCACAACCCCAAAAGGCACTTCACAGGGACATGCTCTATCTAATAAAACAAACCCCAAGTCATATTATATATATATATATAATAAGATTTTACTCACCGGTAAATCTATTTCTCGTAGTCCGTAGTGGATGCTGGGACTCCGTAAGGACCATGGGGAATAGCGGCTCCGCAAGAGACTTGGCACAACTAAAGAGAGCTTTAGGACTACCTGGTGTGCACTGGCTCCTCCCCCTATGACCCTCCTCCAGACCTCAGTTAGGATACTGTGCCCGGAAGAGCTGACACTAAGGAAGGATTTTGAATCCCGGGTAAGACTCATACCAGCCACACCAATCACACCGTACAACTCGTGATATTATACCCAGTTAACAGTATGACAACAACGGAGCCTCTGCACAGATGGCTCTCAACAATAACCCTTTTGTTAACAATAACTATGTACAAGTACTTGGGATGGGCGCCCAGCATCCACTACGGACTACGAGAAATAGATTTACCGGTGAGTAAAATCTTATTTTCTCTGACGTCCTAAGTGGATGCTGGGACTCCGTAAGGACCATGGGGATTATATCAAAGCTCCCAAACGGGAGGGAGAGTGCGGATGACTCTGCAGCACCGAATGAGCGAACTCCAGGTCCTCCTCAGCCAGGGTGTCAAACTTGTAAAATCTTGCAAATGTGTTTGACCCCGACCAAGTAGCAGCTCGGCAAAGTTGTAAAGCAGAGACCCCTCGGGCAGCCGCCCAAGAAGAGCCCACCTTCCTCGTGGAATGGGCTTTTACTGATCTAGAATGCGGCAGTCCCGCCGCAGAATGTGCAAGCTGAATTGTGCTACATATCCAGCGAGCAATAGTCTGCTTTGAAGCAGGAGCACCCATCTTGTTTGGTGCGTAGAGGATAAACAGCGAGTCAGTTTTCCTGACTCCAGCCATTCTGGAAACATAAATTTTCAGGGCCCTGACTACATCCAGCAACTTGGAATCCTCCAAGTTCCGAGTAGCCGCAGGCACCACAATAGGTTGGTTCAAATGAAACGCTGAAACCACCTTAGGCAGAAATTGGGGATGAGTCCTCAATTCCGCCCTATCCATATGGAAAATCACATAAGGGCTTTTACATGACAAAGCCGCCAACTCTGACACACGCCTGGCCGAAGCCAGGGCCAATCGCATTACCACTTTCGACGTGAGATATTTTAACTCCACGGTTTTAAGTGGCTCAAACCAATGTGATTTAAGGAAATCCAACACCACGTTGAGATCCCAAGGTGCCACTGGAGGCACAAAAGGAGGCTGAATATGCAGCACTCCTTTAACAAAAGTCTGAACTTCCGGCAGGGAAGCCAGTTCTTTTTGGAAGAAAATCGACAGAGCCGAAATCTGGACCTTAATGGACCCCAATTTGAGGCCCATATTCACCCCTGACTGTAGGAAGTGCAGGAATCGACCCAGTTGAAATTCCTCCGTTGGGGCCTTCCTGTCCTCACACCAAGCAACATATTTTCGCCATATGTGGTGATAATGTTTTGCGGTCACGTCCTTCCTGGCTTTGATCAGCGTAGGAATGACTTCCTCCGGAATGCCCTTTTCCTTCAGGATCCGGTGTTCAACAGCCATGCCGTCAAACGCAGCCGCGGTAAGTCTTGGAACAGACAAGGCCCCTGCTGCAGCAGGTCTTGTCTGAGCGGTAGAGGCCATGGGTCCTCCGAGATCATTTCTTGAAGTTCTGGGTACCAAGCTCTTCTTGGCCAATCCGGAATAATGAGTATAGTTCTTACTCTTCTCCTTCTTATTATCCTCAGCACCCTTGGTATGAGAGGAAGAGGAGGAAACACATAAACCGACCGGTACACCCACGGTGTCACTAGAGCGTCCAACGCTATCGCCTGAGGGTCCCTTGACCTGGCGCAATAGTTTTCTAGCTTTTTGTTGAGGCGGGACGCCATCATGTCCACCTGTGGCCATTCCCATCGGTTTGTAATCAGCCGGAAGACTTCTGGATGAAGTCCCCACTCTCCCGGGTGGAGGTCGTATCTGCTGAGGAAGTCTGCTTCCCAGTTGTCCACTCCCGGAATAAACACTGCCGACAGTGCTAACACGTGATTTTCCGCCCATCGGAGAATCTTCGTGGCTTCTGCAATCGCCATCCTGCTTCTCGTTGTTCTTGTCGGTTTACATGGGCGACCGCCGTGATGTTGTCTGACTGAATCAGTACTGGCTGACTTTGAAGCAGGGGTCTTGCCTGACTTAGGGCATTGTAAATAGCTCTTAGTTCCAGAATATTTATGTGTAGGGACATTTCCTGGCTTGACCATAGTCCCTGGAAATTTCTTCCCTGTGTGACTGCTCCCCAGCCTCGAAGGCTGGCGTCCGTGGTTACCAGGACCCAGTCCTGTATGCCGAATCTGCGGCCCTCCAGAAGATGAGCACTCTGCAGCCACCACAGTAGAGACACCCTGGTCCTTGCAGACAGGGTTATCCTCTGATGCATCTGAAGATGCGATCCGGACCACTTGTCCAACAGATCCCACTGAAAGATCCTTGCATGGAACCTTCCGAACGGAATTGCTTCGTAAGAAGCTACCATCTTTCCCAGGACTCGCGTGCAGTGGTGCACCGACACCTGTTTTGGTCTTAGGAGGTCTCTGACTAGCGATGACAACTCCTTGTCCTTCTCCTCCGGGAGAAACACCCTTTTCTGTTCTGTGTCCAGAACCATCCCCAGGAACAATAGACGTGTTGCAGGAACCAGCTGCGACTTTGGAATATTCAGGATCCAGCCGTGCTGTTGTAGCACCTGCCGAGCAAGTGCTACTCCGATCAACAACTGTTCCTTGGACCTCGCCTTTATCAGGAGATCGTCCAAGTACGGGATAATTATAACTCCCTTTTTTCGCAGGAGTATCATCATCTCGGCCATTACCTTGGTAAACACCCTCGGCGCCGTGGACAGACCAAACGGCAGCGTCTGGAATTGGTAATGACAGTCCTGTACCACAAATCTGAGGTACTCCTGGTGAGGAGAGTAAATGGGGACATGCAGGTAAGCATCCTTGATGTCCAGTGATACCATGTAATCCCCTTCCTCAGGCTTGAGATAACCGCCCTGAGCGATTCCATCTTGAACTTGAACCGTTTTATATACGTGTTCAAAGTTTAAAATGGGTCTCACCGAACCGTCCGGTTTCGGTACCACAAACATTGTGGAATAGTAACCCCTTACTTGTTGAAGGAGGGGTACCTTGACTATCACCTGCTGCAAATACAGCTTGTGAATTTGCCTCTATCACAGCCTCCCTGTCCAAGGGAGATGTTGGCAAGGCAGATTTTAGGAAACGGCGAGGGGGAGACGTCTCGAATTCCATCTTGAATCCCTGAGACACTACTTGTAGAATCCAGGGATCCACCTGTGAGCAAGCCCACTGATTGCTGAAGCACTTGAGACGGGCCCCCACCGCACCTGGCTCCACCAGTGGAGCCCCAGCGTCATGCTGTGGACTTAGCGGAAGCGGGGGAGGACTTTTGTTCCTGGGAACTGGCTGTATATATATATATATATATATATATATATGCACACACACTCATGTATATACATGTATACACAAATACACGTATGTACATGTTTATGTATGTATAATACACTGATAGAGTACATTATATTTATGAATTAATTGCTTCCCGATTCTGCAGCAGCATCATCAGCACCATCAGTGTTACTCACAGTCACTTCACACTGACTGCTGCACAACACATCACTTAATTTCCGGGCCGCCCGCCACCTGGTGAAGAGACATGGGAGATGAAGGACCAGCAGTGCCACGTTGAGCGGAAGTATTGTGAATTAGTTACCCACACACTCCTTGTGACACCTGCTCCCCGTCTGCCCTCCCACCCGCCGCCTGCCATCCGGAACCCGCACTGACAAGTAAGTCTCAGCAGAATGTGTCTGCCGGCGGCTCCCAGTCCCCCCTAGAGGAACACTGCCAGTGGTGTGGCAGCCGCGGCAAACTAGGACTGAGAGACCGCAGCGGGAGGAAAGCACGGGTGGGCGGGAGGAGAGCATAGGCGGACATCACCACGTCACATTGCAAGGTGACACCAGTCCCCCCAGTGAGGCCGCCGACGAATGCACTCAGCATAGTATTAGCAGCAGGCAGAGGGGGGGCGGGCGCAGCGGTGGTGGGAGGTACGGAAATGAGCTACAGGCTAGGCTCCACCGATCACACACTCAGCGATCACTGTGCCACAGCAAGCGTGGCGTGCAGCGGTGCTGGACATTAGGGAGTGCCTGTGCGCACCAGGCACCCCCTGTACGCACGCCTATGCGCTACCACCCCCCATATGCCACACTACATCACTATGCTATAGCCCTCCCATATGCTGCACTTCATAGTTACACTATACCCCCCATACAACATACTACATCACCACACTACACTACTCACAATAAAATTAAAACATCCCAGTTCCTCATTCTTAATGAGCTCACGTGAGTTCTCTCCCCAACGGAGCTCCAGACCAAGTAACAATGAAGACACCAGCAGCGTGTAGGGGGCAGGCCTGGTCCACTTGTCAGGAGAGAGCAGTCACTGGAGGGTAAGAAGGGGGCGGGGCCTAGTCCTACAGACGGGAGAGAGCACAGACAGGAGAGAGCAAGGTACAGGGGTAGAAGGGGACGGCTGATGTGAAGAAGGGGGCGGGGCCTATTCTTGCATCCTTTCAAAATTCGACATTTGACAAATTCGACTTTTCTGCAATGGTACAAATGCGGCAATTCAACAAAAGTATATTCAATTGAAGTTTGTAAATTCGACAACAGTGCTTTTAAACAGTAAATTCGTCATTTTCAATCCGCCACACTTTGCAGGCGGAATCTAATAAAAAAAATTTAAAACATGTTTTTTTTGGGGTAATAGCATATCTATTTATATTAGAAGGGATTAGGTACTTGGTTTGTCTTTTTTGGAGGCACAAGTATTATTTATATATTTTTTAAAAGATTATTATTATTATTTTTTTTTAAATGGAATGTGAAAAACCCGGAAAAGAAAAATTGCGTGCGGTCCCCCCTCCAAAGCATAACCAGCCTCGGGCTCTTCGAGCCGGTCCTGGTTCTAAAAATCCGGGGGGAAAACGGACAGGGGATCCCCCGTATTTTTAAAACCAGCTCCGGGCTCTGCGCCTGGTGCAAAAAATACGGGGGACAAAAAGAGTAGGGTCCCCCATTATTTTTACACCAGCATCGGGCTCCACTAGTTGGACAGATAATGCCACAGCCGGGGGTCACTTTTATACAGTGCCCTGCGGCCGTGGCATTAAATATCCAACTAGTCACCCCTGGCCGGGGTACCCTGGGGGAGTGGGGACCCCTTCAATCAAGGGGTCCCCCCCCAGCCACCCAAGGGCCAGGGGTGAAGCCCGAGGCTGTCCCCCCCATCCAAGGGCTGCGGATGGGAGGCTGATAGCCTTGAGAAAATTGAAAGAATATTGTTTTTTCCAGTAGTACTACAAGTCCCAGCAAGCCTCCCCCGCAATCTGGTACTTTGAGAACCACAAGTACCAGCATGCGGGAGAAAAACGGGCCCGCTGGTACCTGTAGTTCTACTGGGGAAAAAATACCCAAATAAAAACAGGACACAGACACCGTGAAAGTATAACTTTATTTCACACCTGCCGACACACACATACTTACCTATGTTGACACGAAGCAGTCGGTCCTCTTCTCCAAGTAGAATCCACGGGTACCTGAAAATAAAAATAAGATTTTACTTACCGATAAATCTATTTCTCATAGTCCGTAGTGGATGCTGGGACTCCGTCAGGACCATGGGGAATAGCGGCTCCGCAGGAGACATGGCACAAAATGTAAAAGTTTGACCACTAGGTGGTGTGTACTGGCTCCTCCCCCTATGACCCTCCTCCAAGCCTCAGTTAGGATACTGTGCCCGGACGAGCATACACAATAAGGAAGGATTTTGAATCCCGGGTAAGACTCATACCAGCCACACCAATCACACCGTACAACTTGTGATCTGAACCCAGTTAACAGTATGATAACGTAGGAGCCTCTGAAAAGATGGCTCACAACAATAAACAACCCGATTTTTTTGTAACAATAACTATGTACAAGTATTGCAGACAATCCGCACTTGGGATGGGCGCCCAGCATCCACTACGGACTATGAGAAATAGATTTATCGGTAAGTAAAATCTTATTTTCTCTGACGTCCTAGTGGATGCTGGGACTCCGTCAGGACCATGGGGATTATACCAAAGCTCCCAAACGGGCGGGAGAGTGTGGATGACTCTGCAGCACCGAATGAGAGAACTCCAGGTCCTCCTTAGCCAGGGTATCAAATTTGTAGAATTTTACAAACATGTTCTCCCCTGACCACGTAGCTGCTCGGCAGAGTTGTAATGCCGAGACCCCTCGGGCAGCCGCCCAAGATGAGCCCACCTTCCTTGTGGAGTGGGCATTGACAGATTTAGGCTGTGGCAGGCCTGCCACAGAATGTGCCAGTTGAATTGTGCTACAAATCCAACGAGCAATCGTCTGCTTAGAAGCAGGAGCACCCAGCTTGTTGGGTGCATATAGTATAAACAGTGAGTCAGATTTTCTGACTCCAGCCGTCCTTGAAATATATATTTTCAATGCTCTGACAACGTCCAGCAACTTGGAATCCTCCAAATCGCTAGTAGCCGCAGGCACCACAATAGGCTGGTTCAGGAGAAACGCTGATACCACCTTAGGCAGAAAATGAGGACGCGTCCTCAATTCTGCCCTGTCCGAATGGAAAATCAGATATGGGCTTTTATACGACAAAGCCGCCAATTCTGACACTCTCCTGGCTGAAGCCAGAGCCAGTAGCATGGTTACTTTCCATGTAAGATATTTCAAATCTACCGATTTGAGTGGCTCAAACCAATGGGATTTGAGAAAATTCAAAACTACATTGAGATCTCACGGTGCCACTGGGGGCACAACCGGGGGCTGTATATGTAGTACTCCTTTTACAAAAGTCTGGACTTCAGGAACTGAAGCCAATTCTTTCTGGAAGAAAATCGACAGGGCCGAAATTTGAACCTTAATGGACCCTAATTTGAGGCCCATAGATAATCCTGTTTGCAGGAAATGTAGGAATCGACCCAGTTGAAATTCCTCTGTCGGGGCCTTCCTGGCCTCACACCATGCAACATATTTTCTCCAAATGCGGTGATAATGTTGTGCAGTCACCTCCTTCCTGGCTTTGACCAGGGTAGGGATGACCTCTTCCGGAATGCCTTTTTCCTTTAGGATCCGGCGTTCAACCGCCATGCCGTCAAACGCAGCCGCGGTAAGTCTTGGAATAGACACGGTCCCTGCTGAAGCAGATCCCTTCTTAGAGGTAGAGGCCACGGATCTTCCGTGAGCATCTCCTGAAGTTCCGGGTACCAAGTCCTTCTTGGCCAGTCCGGAGCCACTAGTATCGTTCTTACTCCCCTTTGCCGTATAATTCTCAGTACCTTGGGTATGAGAGGCAGAGGAGGAAACACATACACTGACTGGTACACCCATGGTGTTACCAGAGCGTCCACAGCTATTGCCTGAGGATCTCTTGACCTGGCGCAATACCTGTCCAGTTTTTTGTTTGTTTACGTGGGCGACTGCCGTGATGTTGTCCGACTGGATCAACACCGGCTGACCCTGAAGCAGAGGTTTTGCCAGGCTTAGAGCATTGTAGATTGCTCTTAGTTCCAGTATATTTATGTGAAGAGACGTTTCCAGGCTTGACCACACGCCCTGGAAGTTTCTTCCTTGTGTGACCGCTCCCCAGCCTCTCAGGCTGGCATCCGTGGTCACTAGGACCCAGTTCTGTATGCCGAATCTGCGGCCCTCCAACAGATGAGCACTCTGCAACCACCATAGCAGAGAGACCCTTGTCCTTGTCGACAATTTTATGCGCTGATGCATCTGCAGATGCGATCCGGACCATTTGTCTAGCAGATCCCACTGAAAAATTCGTGCATGGAATCTGCCGAATGGAATCGCTTCGTAAGAAGCCACCATTTTTCCCAGGACTCTTGTGCATTGATGCACAGACACTGTCCCTGGTTTTAGGAGGTTCCTGACTAGTTCGGATAACTCCCTGGCTTTCTCCTCTGGAAGAAATACCTTTTTCTGAACAGTGTCCAGAATCATCCCTAGTTACAGCAGACGTGTCATCAGGATCAGTTGGGATTTTGGAAAATTCAGAATCCACCCGTGCTGTTGGAGCACTACTTGAGTTAGTGCTACTCCGACCTCCAGCTGTTCTCTGGATCTTGCCCTTATCAGGAGATCGTCCAAGTAAGGGATAATTAATACGCCTTCTCTTCGAAGAAGGATCATCATTTCGGCCATCACCTTGGTAAAGACCCTGGGTGCCGTGGACAATCCAAACGGCAGCGTTTGAAACTGATAATGACAGTTTTGTACCACGAACCTGAGGTACCCTTGGTGTGAAGGGCAAATTGGGACATGAAGGTAAGCATCCTTGATGTCCAAGGACACCATAAAATACCCTTCTTCCAGATTCGCTATCACTGCTCTGAGTGACTCCATCTTGAACTTGAATTTTTGTATGTACAGGTTCAGAGATTTCAGATTTAAAATAGGTCTTACCGAGCCGTCCGGCTTCGGTACCACAAATAGCGTGGAGTAATACCCCTTTCCCTGTTGTAGAAGGGGTACCTTGACTATCACCTGCTGAGAATACAGCTTGTGAATGGCTTCCAAAACCGTAGCCCTGTCGGAGGGAGACGTTGGCAAAGCAGACTTTAGGAACCGGCGAGGGGGAGACTTCTCGAATTCCAACCTGTAACCCTGAGATATTACCTGCAGGATCCAGGGGTCCACCTGCGAGTGAGCCCACTGTGCGCTGAAATTCTTGAGGCGACCCCCCACCGCCCCTGAGTCCGCTTGTAAGGTCCCAGCGTCATGCTGAGGCCTTTGCAGAAGCCGGGGAGGACTTCTGCTCCTGGGAAGGGGCTGCTTGGTGCAGTCTCTTACCCTTTCCTTTGCCTCGGGGCAAATATGAATGTCCTTTTGCTCGCTTGTTCTTATAGGAACGAAAGGGCTGCGGCTGAAAAGACTGCGTCTTTTTCTGTTGGGAGGGGACTTGAGGTAAAAAGGTGGACTTCCCGGCTGTTGCCGTGGCTACCAAATCCGATAGACCGACCCCAAATAATTCCTCCCCTTTATACGGCAATACTTCCATATGCCGTTTGGAATCCGCATCGCCTGACCACTGTCGTGTCCATAGACTTCTTCTGGCAGATATGGACATCGCACTTACTCTTGATGCCAGAGTGCAGATATCTCTCTGTGTATCTCGCATATAAAGGAATGCATCCTTTAATTGTTCTATAGTCAATAAAATACTGTCCCTATCCAGGGTATCAATATTTTCAGTCAGGGAATCCGACCAAGCCACCCCAGCACTGCACATCCAGGCTGAGGCGATTGCTGGTCGCAGTATAACACCAGTATGTGTGTATATACTTTTTAGAGTATTTTCCAGCCTCCTATCAGCTGGATCCTTGAGGGCGGCCGTATCAGGAGACGGTAACGCCACTTGTTTGGATAAACGTGTGAGCGCCTTGTCCACCCTAGGGGGTGTTTCCCAGCGCGCCCTAACCTCTGGCGGGAAAGGGTATAATGCCAATAACTTCTTTGAAATTAGCAGTTTTTTATCAGGGGTAACCCACGCTTCATCACACACGTCATTCAATTCCTCTGATTCAGGAAAAACTACAGGTAGTTTTTTCAGACCCCACATAATACCCCTTTTTGTGGTACTTGCAGTATCAGAGATATGCAAAGCCTCCTTCATTGCCGTGATCATATAACGTGTGGCCCTACTGGAAAATACGTTCGTTTCTTCACCGTCGACACTAGATTCGGTGTCCGTGTCTGTGTCGACCGACTGAGGCAAAGGGCGTTTTACAGCCCCTGACGGTGTTTGAGACGCCTGTACAGGTACTAATTGGTTTGTCGGCCGTCTCATGTCGTCAACCGACTTTTGCAGCATGCTGACATTATCACGTAATTCCATAAACAAAGCCATCCATTCCGGTGTCGACTCCCTAGGGGGTGACATCACCATTACCGGCAATTGCTCCGCCTCCACACCAACATCGTCCTCATACATGTCGACACACACGTACCGACACACAGCAGACACACAGGGAATGCTCTGATAGAAGACAGGACCCCACTAGCCCTATGGGGAGACAGAGGGAGAGTTTGCCAGCACACACCAAAGCGCTATAATTATATAGGAACAACCTTATATAAGTGTTGTTTCCTTATAGCTGCTTAAATATATATAATATCGCCAAAAAATGCCCCCCCTCTCTGTTTTTTACCCTGTTTCTGTAGTGCAGTGCAGGGGAGAGCCTGGGAGCCTTCCTAGCAGCGGAGCTGTGTAGGAAAAATAAGAATTTACTTACCGATAATTCTATTTCTCGGAGTCCGTAGTGGATGCTGGGGTTCCTGAAAGGACCATGGGGAATAGCGGCTCCGCAGGAGACAGGGCACAAAAGTTAAGCTTTAGGATCAGGTGGTGTGCACTGGCTCCTCCCCCTATGACCCTCCTCCAAGCCTCAGTTAGGATACTGTGCCCGGACGAGCGTACATAATAAGGAAGGATTTTGAATCCCGGGTAAGACTCATACCAGCCACACCAATCACACTGTACAACCTGTGATCTGAACCCAGTTAACAGTATGAGAACAGAGGAGCCTCTGAAAGATGGCTCACTACAACAATAACCCGATTTAGTTAACAATAACTATGTACAAGTATTGCAGATAATCCGCACTTGGGATGGGCGCCCAGCATCCACTACGGACTCCGAGAAATAGAATTATCGGTAAGTAAATTCTTATTTTCTCTATCGTCCTAGTGGATGCTGGGGTTCCTGAAAGGACCATGGGGATTATACCAAAGCTCCCAAACGGGCGGGAGAGTGTGGATGACTCTGCAGCACCGAATGAGAGAACTCCAGGTCCTCCTTAGCCAGGGTATCAAATTTGTAGGATTTTACAAACGTGTTCTCCCCCGACCACGTAGCCGCTCGGCAAAGTTGTAAAGCCGAGACCCCTCGGGCAGCCACCCAAGATGAGCCCACCTTCCTTGTGGAATGGGCATTTACATATTTTTGGCTGTGGCAAGCCTGCCACAGAATGTGCAAGCTGAATTGTACTACAAATCCAACGAGCAATAGTCTGCTTAGAAGCAGGGGCACCCAGCTTGTTGTGTGCATACAGGATAAAACAGCAAGTCAGATTTCCTGACTCCAGCCGACCTGGAAAACTATATTTTCAGGGCCCTGACAACATCCAGCAACCTGGAGTCCTCCAAGTCCCTAGTAGCCGCAGGTACCACAATAAGCTGGTTCAGGTAAAACGCTGACACCACCCTAGGGATAAACTGGGGACGAGTCCGCAGCTTTGCTCTGTCCGAATGGACAATCAGATATGGCTTTGTGAGACAAAGCCGCCAACTTTGACACTCGCCTGGCCGAGGCCAGGACCAACCGCATGTTCACTTTCCATGTGAGATATATCAAATCCACAGATTTGAGTGGTTTAAACCAATGTGATTTTTGGAATCCCCAAAACTACGTTGAGATCCCCCAGTGCCACTGGAGACATCAAAGGGGTTGTATATGCAGTACTCCCTTGACAAACTTCTGGACTTCAGGAACTGAAGCCAATTCTTTCTGGAAGAAAATCGACAGGCCGAAATTTGAACCTTAATGGACCCCAATTTGAGGCCCATAGACACTCCTGTTTGCAGGAAATATAGGAATTAACCTAGTTGAAATTCTTCCGTGGAGCCTTCCTGGCCTCACACCATGGAACATATTTTCACCTAAACTGTGATAATGTTGTGCGGTCACCTCCTTCCTGGCTCTGACCAGGGTAGGGATGACCTCTTCCGGAATGCCTTTTTACCTTAGGATCCGGCGTTCACCCGCCCCTGCGTCAACGCAGCTGCGGTAAGTCTTGGAACAGACATGATTCTTGCTGAATCAAGACCCTTCTTATCTCTTGAAGTTCCGGTTACCAAGTCCTTCTTGGCCAAACCGGAGCCACGAGTATAATTCTTACTCCTCTCCTTCCTATAATTCTCAATACCCTGGGTATGAGAGGCAGAGGAGGGAACACATACCCGACTGGTACACCCACGGTGTTACCAGAGCGACCCAGCTATTGCCTGAGGGTCTCTTGACCTGGCGCTTCAGGTGGGACGCCATCTTATGACCACCTTTGGTCTTTCCCACGGTTTACAATCATGTGGAAACTTCCAGATGAAGTTCCCACTTTTCCGAGTGGAATTCATTCCTGCTGAGGAAATTCAGTTTTCCACTCCCGGAATGAACACTGCTGACAGTGTTATCACATGATTTTTTGCTCAGCGAAAAGTTCTTGCTGTCATTGCCCTCCTGCTTCTTGTGCCGCCCCGTCTGTTTACGTGGGCGACTGCCATGATGATGTCCGACCAGATCAGCACCGACTGACTTTGAAGCAGAGGTCTTCCTAGGCTCAGAGCATTGGAAATTGCTCTTAGCTCCAGTATATTCATATGGAGAAAAGTCTCCAGACTTGACCACATTCCTTGGAAATTTCTTCCCTGTGTGACTGCTTCCCAGCCTCTCAGGCTGGCATCCGTGGTCACCAGAACACAGTCCTGAATGCTGAATGTGCTGTCCTCTAGAAGATGAGCACTCTGCAGCCCCCACAGAAGAGACACCCTTGTCCTTGGAGACAGGATTATCTGCTGATGCATCTGAAGATGCGATCCGGACCATTCGTCCAGCAAATCCCCCTGAAAATTTTTTGCGTGAGATCTGCCGAATGGAATTGCTTCGTAAGAAGCCACCATTTTTCCCAGGACTCCTGTGCATTGATGCACTGATACTTGGCCTGGTTTTAGGAGGTTTCTGACTAGTTCGGATAGCTCCCTGGCTTTCTCCTCCAGGAGAAACACCTTTTTCTGGACTATGCCCAGAATCATTCCTAGGAACAGCAGACGTATCGTCGGAAAAACGCTGCGATTTTTGGAATATTTAGAATCCACTCGTGCTGTCATAGAACTACTTTAGATAGTGCTATTCCGACCTCCAACTGTTCTCTGGACCTTTCCCTTTTCAGGATATCGTCCAAGTAAGGGATAATTAAGATGCCCTTTTCTTTGAAGAGAATCATCTTTTCGGCCATTACCTTGGTAAAGGCCCGGGGTGCCGTGGATAATTCAACGGCAGCGTCAGAAACTGATATTGACAGTTCTGTACCACGAACCATAGGTACCCTTGTTGAGAAGGGCAAATTTGGACATGGAGGTAATCCTTGATGTCCAAGGACACCATATAGTCCCCTTTTTTCCGGTTCGCTATCACTGTCTGAGTGACTCCATCTTGATTTGAACCTTTGTATGTAAGTGTTCAAAAATTTCAGATTTAGAATATGTCTCACCAAGCCGTCTGGCTTCAGTACCACAATATAGTGTGGAAGACTAATACCCTTTTCCTTGATTGTAGGAGGGGTACTTTGATTATCACCTGCTGGAAATACAGCTTGTGAATTTTTTCCCAATACTGCCTCCCTGTCGGAGGGAGCCTTTGGTAAAGCAGACTTCAGGAACCTGCGAGGAAAAGATGTCTCGAATCTCCAAACTGTACCCCTGGGATAATACTTTGTACGATCTAGGGGTCAACTTGCGAGTGATCCCACTGCACGCTGAGACTCTTGAGACGACCCCCCACCTCACCTGAGTTAGCTTGCACGGCCCCAGCGTCCTGCTGAGGACTTGGCAGACTCGTTGGAGGGCTTCTGTTCCTGGAAAGGGGCTGCCTTCTGCAGTCTACTTCCCTTTCCTCTATGTCTGGGCAGATATGACTGGCCTTTTGCCCGCATGCCCTTATGGGAACGGAAGGATTGAGGCTGAAAAGACAGTGTCTTTTTCTGCTGAGATGTGACTTGGGGTAAAAAGGTTGGATTTCCCAGCTGTTGCCGTGGCCCCCAGGTCCGATGGACCGACCCCAAGTACCTACTTTCCTTTATACGACCATACTTTCATGTGCCGTATGGGGTCTGCATCACCTGACCACTGTCGTGTCCATAACATCTTCTGGCAGATATGGACAACGCACTTATCTTGATGCCAGAGTGCAAATATCCCTCTGTGCATCTCGCATATATATATATATATATATAGACTGCATCCTATTAAATGCTCTATATCACTAAAATATTTTCAGTCAGGGAATCCGACCAAGCCAACCCAGCACTGCATTTCCAGGCTGAGGCGATCGCTGGTCGCAGTATAACCACCGTATGTGTGTATATACTTTTTAGGATATTACTCCAGCTTCATATCAGCTGGCTCCTTGAGGGCGGCCGTATGATAAGCGTGTGAGCGCCTTATCCACCCTAAGGGGTGTTTCCCAACGCGCCCTAACTTCTGGCGGGAAAAGGTATAACGCCAATATTTGCTATCGGGGTAAACCCACGCCTCATCACACACTTCATTTTATTTTATCTGATTCAGGAAAAACTACGGTAGTTTTTTCACTGCCACATAATACCCATCTTTGTGGTACTTGTAGTATCAGAAATATGTAACACCTCCTTCATTGCCCTTAACGTGTGGCCCTAATGAGGAATACGTTTGTTTATTCACCGTCGACACTGGATTCAGTGTCCGTGTCTGTGTCTGTGTCGACCGACTAAGGTAAACGGGTGTTTTAAACCCCTGACGGTGTTTTTGAGACGTCTGGACCGGTACTAATTGTTTGACGGCCGTCTCATGTCGTCAACCGACCTTGCAGCGCGTTGACATTATCACGTAATTCCCTAAATAAGCCATCCATTCCGGTGTCGACTCCCTAGAGAGTGACATCACCATTACAGGCAATTGCTCCGCCTCCTCACCAACATCGTCCTCATACATGTCGACACACACGTACCGACACACAGCACACACACAGGGAATGCTCTGATAGAGGACAGGACCCACTAGCCCTTTGGAGAGACAGAGGGAGAGTTTGCCAGCACACACCAAAAACGCTATAATTATATAGGGACAACCTTATATAAGTGTTTTCCCTTATAGCATCTTTATATATATGTCTAACGCCAAATTAGTGCCCCCCCTCTCTGTTTTAACCCTGTTTCTGTAGTGCAGTGCAGGGGAGAGCCTGGGAGCCTTCCCTCCAGCCTTTCTGTGAGGGAAAATGGCGCTGTGTGCTGAGGAGATAGGCCCCGCCCACTTTTCGGCGGGCTCGTCTCCCGCTCTTCAACGGATTCTGGCAGGGGTTAAATATCTCCATATAGCCCCCGGAGGCTATATGTGAGGTATTTTTTGCCAAATAACAGGTTTCCATTGCTGCCCAGGGCGCCCCCCCCCCCACCGCCCTGCACCCTCAGTGACTGCCGTGTGAAGTGTGCTGAGAGCAATGGCGCACAGCTGCAGTGCTGTGCGCTACCTTAAGAAGACTGAAGAGTCTTCTGCC